>NC_068361.1:98221703-98446703 GCF_020536995.1 Dreissena polymorpha | reverse complement strand
GCAAATAACATAAATAGGTACTATCAATGTATATTTAATAACCTAGTGTTATAATTTTAATACCATATTAGTACACGTTGATTTTTGATAGAATGCTAATGTTTTTTATCCATGTATGTACAAAGAACGAGTCAATGAGGTAATTGTATATGATCATATGGTGTGTAGCTATTCATAGTATACATTCAATAGTTTACAATAAATTATTTGGCATTTTCTATCAGGCTATGTACTTAGTAATATCTCTCAATAATGTTTAAGACAAAACATGTTGACAGATAATGTCATAAACAAGTGCGCCTTATTTATAGTTATATAAGTAATGTTATTTGTTGATAAGAATATTTTTACAATTTATTCATAATACTATGTTATACAAATTTGAATATTATTTCTCAAAATACTTCTGTTCACTATATACATTTACATTGAATAGCCTAACATTAAACTAATCAAACCAATCAAAATTAGTGCTGACCGTATTCAGAATCCCGTATCAAATTTTTTCAAGTGCTTGTACGTTTTGCTGTGCATAATGATTAAAAGCATGGTAGCATTCATAATTTATTAAATAATTGTACATATATCATAGTTTTGTTGATTCCAGTTCGTTTATTGTAGATTCATGGAGTGATTATTATTAATTAGTTTTCATAACCAGTGTTACAGCTTGCCAGGCTCCCTTAGTTGGTAAATGAATTATATTGTTAGTTTTTTGTTAAAGATATTTAATATGTTATCGAGTGTTGATAAGGTGTGTGAATCATTGAGTGTTTGACTAAATATATAGAGCGGCTGAAGATAACATAACACATAATAATTCTGATTAAATAAATTATTTTTCTATAAAATAAGCATAACGCATATTACTACTACTACAGTTTGATTTTCCTATTTTGGGAATACTTAAGAACTAATTTTTAAACAGCATATGAAGTATTGTTAACATTTTAGTAAACAAATACAAAATATTTGTGTACAATTCCAATATTCCAATATGCAATTCTACACTTTTTGTTGATGTTTGTAAACATGTTATCGTATCATTGTTTCGTGTGTATATTATTACTTTTTGTGTGTGTATATCAGGTCAGGTGTATGCACCTGTACGTGTTTGAGCTCTTGGCACTTAGACTTCAATGTGTATGAATACCATCGAGTGAGCAAAGTGGTCGTCCTTACGTGTCGAATTTCTTCTGCAAATGCTCGTTGTTCTTCATATCTGTTCATTGATACCCGTTATTTATCATATATCTACATTCAAAATCAATATTCTCATTCTACATAAAATAAATAACTAAGGTGAGTGATATATGGTCATCTTGGCACTATTATATCATGTCTTCTTTAGATGTGCCTAAGGCGAAAGATATGTTAATTAAAAAGGATATCTCAGCGAATCAGATGCCTCTGTGGCGCAATCGATTTTATTGCTCTTGTAAGATATTTACTTACCTATTTGTTAATACGTTCAGGGTGTAATTATATATCAATGGAATGCAAAAACGTTTGCCTTGCATTTTAATCAATACATGAGGCCATATATACCCAGGGGCATAATTTGAACAAACGTGGTAGAGGACGACTTTACGATATCGTATGGTTCTCCTCTACAAAGTACTAAGTAGTTAAAGTAATAACCATAAGGTTCACATTTGCCCTGGCCTGGGCATGTTTTAAACATCTCCATATCAGTGATAAAAACGTCTTCTTTTCAGAAATCATCACAGTTAGATATAACTTACACCGAAAAGGATAAAGCAAGCGAGTGCGTTGAAAGAAAGGGGTATTAGGGCTGAGTGGGGAACGGTATTAAAGACTCAGAACAGTATATGCATTTTAACATAAACTGCTATTTTGATTACCGTAATTACTCTTACTTTTCGGAACTCCCCTTTTTTGGGTAAAATAATTATTTTTCGTTACTCTTAATTTTCAGACATGCGCGTTATCGTCTATCATTAATGACTCTAAATTTTTGACAGTATATTTTACAGCGCTATTTTACCAGAGTTCGGCACTTTATTCGCTTATCTTTTGACACTTTGATCATGGAGTTTTACAAACGGATTAAGGCCATAAAACCTGGGAGACGCATGACTGAGGGCAATGGACCATAACATTTGCGTAATTGGGTAAATAACCATGTATACCGGTAGAAAACAATCAACTCAACCAACAGCATTTTAAATCACATCTTCCTATTAAAGGGGCCGTCCAACAGATTGGTAAATTGACAAAATTAAAAAAAGTTGTTTCAGATTCGCAATTTTTCGTTTTTGTTATATTTTTGAGGAAATAGTAATACTGACCATTTACCATGCTCTTTAATATCCATTATATGCATCTTTCGACGATTTGAAAACCTGATAATTATAAAGCGTCGTGCGACGCAAAACGATTGAATAATTTTGAAAGTTCTGTTGTTGTAGTAATATTTTGGGAAACTACGAGGATTGCTTATAAAGGCTAAAAAATACATCCGCTCTAAGCACGAGCATGGATGGTCGAGTGGTCTAGGCGGGAGACTTTTTACTCCAGGGGTCAGTGGTTCGAGCCATGTTGAGGGTTACTTTTTTCATTTTAAAAAAATTTATTATTCTTTTTTTACTGGAGATTTTAAGGTCAAATGTTTAAATTTATCAATATAAAGCATTTAATGACATGCTTCAATACATGCCAAAATCTGTTGGACGGCCCCTTTAAGGAGGAGTATGTTAAATGTTTTTCCTTTTTTGTTCTGTATCATTTCAGGCAAGAGTAAGGAAAGCTGTGAAATTGTTTTTATTTTAAAGAAGAAACACTATTGTGCATTGATTTATTGCTTTTATTTCAATATTATTATAATTTTCGGACATTTAACTTTAGTCTCTTAATTTTCGGAAAACAGGAATTTTTATATATATTTTCCATATCTAAATTTTCGGACACGATTGATTTGCCCTGAAATAACACAAGGCTAAATTTCAAATCAAAAAGCTATTTAATTTCATCATAAATTGATATGTCAAGTCAATATAAATAACTAACAAATAAACATGAACTTGTTGTAGAGAATGTTTATATATGCTTGGAAATCATGGAAACCAAATACGAACAAATAAATATATGAATATTTTTTTGTTTCAACAAAATTCTTTTCTTTTTTTTGCCGATAATTTTTCTTTGAAAAAAGTCATCTTTAAAAAAAGGTTTATTAAATTCTCTCAAGTACGACATTCAATCATACACACATTAACCCTTTTTAACAGTTAAAACCTGTAGAGAAACAAATTTTGTACAGAGTCACAGTGATTTTGTGAGATCAAACCCGAACAACACTCTGCTTTGTCTTTATAATTATTTGAAAAATACAACAACGAAAAAACACACTATGCACTGTCTTCACAAGTCAAGGATATATATGTACTAAGATTTTTACATTGCTGAATTGCTAAAAATATCCAGATTTATTTTATGCTTAGACGTGAAATCAAAGCAAGAGGGCCTGAAAGGCCCAAAGTCGCTCACCCAAGATACACAGGAACTGACCTGTTCTTTGCAGCCCAAGATATAATTATTACGAATGTTCTTTCCAAATTTCATGAAGATTAAACTATATATGTGACTTTAACAGTGTTAACAAGGTTTTACTATAGCCAAATGAAAAATGCCCCGCCCCTTGGCGGCAATGTTTTTCAACCAACCGGAACCATTTTCGAACTTTTCCAAGATATCATTGGGACAAATTGTGTGACCAAGTTTCATGTGGATTGGGCAATAAATGAGTGCTAGCGATGCAAATGTTGACGCCACATGACAGACAAAAGGCAATTATAAAGCTCACCATGAGCACAATGTGCTCAGGTGAGCAAATAAAATTAAATACTATTTTGTATCCTCTGCCACTGTGCTGGAACACTTAAAGATAAAAAGTCATTTAATTTATGTTCAATAACCATAATTTTGTTATAGGGGGTTTATGTGTGCGAAAGTGATGTATATTTAAATTCGCTTAAATGTAATCAGACCTAAAAATAGACCTTGTTAAAAAAAACAAGAAAATAATATTGCTTTAACAACTGCATACTGTAAACAGTGTTTGTCAGTGTTCATAATACACGTTCTCATCATTAAAGGTCAGCTAGCGTGCAGGTTCTAGCACTGCATGTTCAGCTAGCAGACATGTAGTTAGGGTCCAGGGTTCAGCTAGCATGCATGTAGTTGGGGTCCAGGATTCAGCTAGCATGCATGTAGTTTGTGTCCAGGGTTCAGCTAGCGGGCATGTAGTTGGGGTCCAGGGTTCAGCTAGCGGGCATGTAGTTGGGGTCCAGGGTTCAGCAAGCAGGCATGTAGTTGGGGTCCAGGGTTCAGCTAGCGGGCATGTAGTTGGGGTCCAGGGTTCAGCTATCAGGCATGTAGTTGGGGTCCAGAGTTCAGCTAGCGGGCATGTAGTTGGGGTCCAGGGTTCAGCTAGCAGGCATGTAGTTGGGGTCCAGGGTTCAGCTAGCGGGCATGTAATTGGGGTCCAGGGTTCAGCTAGCAGGCATGTAGTTGGGGTCCAGTGTTCAGCTAGCAGGCATGTAGTTGGGGTCCAAATAGTTGTACCCTGTAGATGAACCTCCAGGCAGGAACCCCATGTAGTCCGTGTCACGGAACCCAGAGTCTGCGCCTTCCAGAGACCTCTTGGGCTTCAACCTGTGACTGGAGTTGTGCATGGACGACTCATAACCACTGGAAACAGAGCAGTAGGAGATGATATTTTCACCAATCACACGATACTCAACATTTATCAGCTAACATCACAACACAAAAGTGTTCATCAAGTTTTAACTGAAACATATGTTATTAAAACTGTTTCAAAATACTATTTACATCACATTCTTTTTGTTTTGTTTTTATCAAAAGACTTGCTTGAAGGATATGGATTTGATGACAAAAGAAACATATAAACAACCTATTTTTATTATTCGGATTGGATTTGAAGTAGGAGTACTAAATTGTTTAAAGTGGTAACCATTTTGATGAAGGTTATATTTATTATATGAGCTTTGTTCTACGAAAACTGGGCTTAAACATGTGCATAAAATGTAATCCCAGATAAGCCTGAGAAGTCTGCACAGGATAATCAGGAAAACACTTTCGATTGTTATTGAGTCTTCTGTTTAGAGGAAGTGTCTTCTAAATGCTAATCCAGTTTAGACGAAAAGAAATGTCCCAGATTAGCCTTGCAAACTGCTCAGGCTAATCTGGGACAACACTTCCTGCACATGCAATTCGCAGAGCTTTCCCAGAACCAAGCTCGATATATTGACCTTACCTGTCGACACACTCATCACAGAAGTCCACTGCGAGGTCTGGCGGGCAATCCATGCAGTGCCAGCGAGTACCGACTATAGGCTCACACTCGCATCTGTCGCACTGAAACAGTCGTCATCTTAAACATTTTGCGATCAGAAGCAAAGTGTAAGCAAACAGCATAAAACCAGAACAACATTCAAGTAACTCGCAGTCTGTTTAGGTTTTATGCTGTTTGCTGTTTGCTGCTCAGGTATCAGTATCCTAGGGTTGGAGATGAAGCCTTTTAAACAGGAATCTAATAAGAAAGTACTTAAATTTATTATGATATTTTCTTAGGGACTACAAACATGTCAATGTGTGTAGCTGAGTGGAAAAGGATTAAGTCATTACCCTATATCATTATTCCTGTGTAAATGTACATAAGGGCAAAAATTAGCCTGAGTTCTATTAAAATAAACAACTTAAATTGTATCCCATATTGTTCTTAAAGATAAAATTTCATTGATACATTTACACTGTTTCTTTATTAGGCTGCTATTATTTTGTTTTAAAGGGCTACTATTGCATTGTTTTAAATGAATGTCTATATAAAAACGCATGTATTTATGACCCATGTCATGCAAAAATGTGTCTTATATGTGGCCAGAATATATCTTGACTAGACATTATTTATTACCTTGAATCTGACATGTTCTGTCATGTTCTCTATTACCTTGAATTCGATACGAAGTGTCACATTATTAAATACCTTAAATACGACTAGTTCCGTCATGTTCCCTATAACATTGAATTTGACACGAAGCGTCACATTATTTAATACCTTGAATCTGACATGTTCCGTCATGTTCTCTATTACCTTTAATTCGACACAAAGCGTCACATTATTTATTACCTTAAATCCGACATGTTCTGTCATGTTCTGTATAACCTTGAATAGACACACAGCGTTACAGTATTTATCACCTTGAATCCGACATGTTCCGTCATGTTCTCAGCACTCTGCCTGATCTTTCTGTTCCTCA
This sequence comes from Dreissena polymorpha, assembly GCF_020536995.1. Lineage (NCBI taxonomy): Eukaryota > Metazoa > Mollusca > Bivalvia > Myida > Dreissenidae > Dreissena > Dreissena polymorpha. Next base: position 98,440,401 of record NC_068361.1, on the reverse strand, counting down.
GCTGTTTCAGCCTCAGCAGCTCCTGGTATTCCTCTGTTCCTCTAAACTCTAACGGAAACCCTTCGTCATCCTGGGAGCACACACATTGACAAGCTTTTATCTATACATGCTGAGCCATATAAATGACATACACGATACATCAAAAGAACCTTAGAACATTCTTCTTTAACAAATAACAACAAGACCATAATGATAGGAAACTCCATCCTAAATATTTGTGTTCTCCTTATTTTGAACCAATGATGCACTGTGCTTTAATAAATGGCATGCCTGGAGAGATCAACCGACAGTATGAGACCCACCGACTGACAAAGGGAACAAAGTGATTCCAAAATAGCCCCACCCCTGCCTTCCCTAGCAACTGGTAGTCGGGAAATGATATAAGCAATAGGAATAACAGCCTACTCTAACCTTAAGAAATACAAATATATACTCCTGCAATGTTGATTGTATGGTTTCCCAAGTTTCCTACTCTTGCCCACCACCAAACACCTTATGATGTTTAAATCTACTAAGTTTTTAATATCATGTGAGCTACACTGACACAAATTAATAAATAATCAACCCATGTTAAAATGGTGTCCATGTTCCTCTTTGATTTAATATGTACAAACACGGTTAAATAATGGATACAAAAAAACTTGCAAGTTAAGAACCAATCACCAAAATGTTTTTGCTCCATAAGAGATACTGAAATGGGTATTATCTGGCCTCAAGTTGATCTTAATAAGAACACTAGACTCACAGAGAAGTCCTCGTCTGCCATGGCATCCCAGTTCTCAGTGCCAGAGGTGACACTGCCCTCGTAGCTCTGGGAGTTCTCATCATCGTTGTCTGTCATGAACACCGGTGGAGTGACAGAGGCAAGGAAGGTGGAGTTGTAGTACATCCTGTTGTAGCGGTGGTGACGATGGCTACCAACCTGCACACACACGGCAATGACAAATAGTGTAAAAACAGGTGGTATTGTAAATGGGAAATAGTGTTAAAACAGGTGGTATTGTCAATGGGAAATATTGTAAAAACAGGTGGTATTGTCAATGGGAAATATTGTAAAAACAGGTGGTATCGTCAATGGGAAATATTGTAAAAACAGGTGGTATTGTCAATGGGAAATATTGTAAAAACTGGTGGTATTGTCAATGGGAAATATTGTAAAAACAGGTGGTATTGTCAATGGGAAATATTGTAAAAACACGTGGTATCGTCAATGGGAAATATTGTAAAAACAGGTGGTATTGTCAATGGGACATATTGTCAAAACAGGTGGTATTGTCAATGGGAAATATTGTAAAAACAGGTGGCATTGTCAATGGGACATATTGTAAAAACAGGTGGTATTGTCAATGGGAAATATTGTAAAAACAGGTGGTATCGTCAATGGGAAATATTGTAAAAACAGGTGGTTTTGTCAATGGGAAATATTGTAAAAACAGGTGGTATCGTCAATGGGAAATATTGTAAAAACAGGTGGTATTGTCAATGGGAAATATTGTAAAAACAGGTGGTATCGTTAATGGGAAATATTGTAAAAACAGTTGGTATTGTCAATGTGAAATCTTGTAAAAACAGGTGGTATTGTCAATGGGAAATATTGTAAAAACAGGTGGTATTGTCATGGGATATATTGTAAACACAGGTGGTATGGTAAATGGGAAATATTGTAAAAACAGACGAATTGTCAATGGGAAATATTGTAAAAACAGGTGGTATTGTCAATGGGAAATATTGTAAAAACAGGTGGTATTATTAGTTCATTAAATAATTAAATAATCTGCTCTGTTGACCAAATGCAAATATATGGAATTATTTTATAACTTCAAAAGAATTACTTATACCGTTTGTTGTTAGGATTATTAGCTGTATTTAATAGATTTCATTCATACAACAATGGCCACTTAACCTAGTGACATTTTACCTGTGCAAGCATAGGAGATGTAAGGGCTTAACAAACACAAGGTGTACAAAATGAAATACTTTCTAAAGACCATAATCCATCTACTTTTGATTAAAGTATTGCAATGTTGTGTGTTTTATTGCATGGAAACTTCTGTACATGAACCAGATTGAGGGCAAAAAATTAAATGTCTGTGGAAGTTTTTTAGGACAATGTACGCACAAGTTGTGGCAAGGCTGGGATTCAAACACAAGATACACCAGATTGAAGATCCTGGACTCACATCAGCCTCCTCAGACACTGATACTGATATAAGTCTCACTGGGGAAAATGGGGCTTAATGCATGGGCTCAAAGTTTTGTCCCAGATTAGGCTGAGCTGAATATTCATTTAGAAGACAATTCATTCAAACAAAACATTCAATTTAAGCAGAAAGTGTTGTCCCTGATTAGCCTGAGAAGACTGCAGAGGCTGGTCCAGGACTACACTTGAGGCACATGCATTAAGAGAGTTTTTCCCATAACATTACTCATAGGAGGGACCACCAACCTTTTTCTTGAGATTCATGGTGCTTGGCATCCTTCCAGGGATGGGAAGCCCCGCCTTGGCAAGCTTGATGAAGTACTTCTGCACTCGACTCTGAACCTGAACACCGGCAAAAAAAACTCTTAAAACTTGCTTATTTTTTACTCATTAAACATAATAATTAACTTAGTTGTTAAACATTTTCAATGTTTTGAGTCAGTACATGTATACACATTTCTGTGTCATTATTGATATTAACTTCAGTTGTGATTTAAAGATTTTTTTAAAGCATAGGGAATATATTATAATAACAATATGTCAATTTCCTGAGTAGAACCAGTGTATCGTGTCTTAAGAATGAGCATTTGAAGACTAGTCCTGTTAGAATCAAGCTCACAAACACATTAGACCATGACAGGTACAATCAAACATACAAATGCAATTTATTATTAAAAGAATTTCTTGGATCCATACAGAGGTAACCCACAAATTGTATCAATTATTCAAAGGTCAATTTTTTATAAATTAAGTTCCCTTAAACTGGGGTAAAGACATGTTTTTGCCTTAATAACATGCAATAGCAATATCCCAATATGCAGACATGAATGTAGCCTCAGTGATTCAACAAAGAACCACAAACTCTCAGGACCAACCTGCAGCGTAGTGCGGTTGCCAAGGGCAGCTGCTATCTTCTGAAATCTCCTGGCCTCTATTTCCTCTGGAGGAAACTGTATCAGTAGCTCTTCCAAGCTGAAAACACACCCATCGATATAAGTTCATTTTCTTGATGCAAAGCTAGTTTATTCAGGTGATAAATATTAAAAAATGTCAATCTAGTGTTCTTGATGCTTCCAAAATAATGAGAAGTTAGTAAAATACCCACTGTGCTAGTAAAAGTAACTTATTCTAAGCTCTAGTATGGTATGAAAGTACAGAGGGTGTATATCCCATAAACCATCAGTTACTAACTGTGTAACGATTATATCTCAACCGACTACTCAATTACTCGGGGTGTATGGAAATTACTTGGGATATATGGAAAAAACACCATGAGCACGTGACCGCTCTAAGCCAATCGGATATGGTCATTTTTGTTGGAGGTGAGATATACGAGAAAATTCCATATGCAACAAGCACTTTTGAACTGAAAAAATATTTATCTGTTTCCTTGCAAAAAATTATCCTTCTCACCCCACTACCTACCGTTTCTGCTCCTCAGTGGTCCACAACTGGTTGAAAGTCTGCGGCTTCTCCTCCGTCTTAACACGGCCCCGGATCACCGCCCCCTCCACATCCTGGGGTGCAGATACCATCTTGACCTCCTCTGTTTAAGAATACAGGGCATAGACATTGCATGACTGATTACAAACTACATGTTTATTTAATACTGTATCAAATATTGTCAATCATGATGCTGGTGAGGATTATGATGCAATATGAAGCAAATTGATAGTGAGGATTATTATTACACTTCAACACCGTTATTTCGAACACCGATAATCCGAAGTCACCGTTATTTCGAAGTATTTTTCCGGTCCCGAATTTGGTTCTTCTTTGTTTAATGTAAAATTTCATTGTTAATCCGAACTTCGTTAAACCGAACAAATCGTTATTTCGAAGTGATTCTGTCGGTCCCGACAATATAATTCGCACCTAATCATCAATCTTTAATCCGAAGTCAAAGCTGCAAAACGATAAGCAAAATTTCACACCTTTGTCGTCTGGGCGTGGCGCGTCAAAAGCTGATAATTACTCCTTTGTCGTCTGCGCGTAGACGTTAATTTTATAATGTCGTCAAAAGCCGATAATTACTATTTATGTCGTTTTGCATTCTTTTGTAACAAATAAACGTGTCACGTTAGGTCCGAGTAAATGTCCAATGAAATTCATCTTATATAAACTCTACCTTCTACGAGCAAACACGGGCGGAAGTGAGTGCTTCAATGTCCTTGACACATTGGAGAAATATGTTACACGCGTCCAGTTTTGTGCTGCTAAGTTCAGTGTTCAGAGAGACATCGCGTCTTATTTTCAAAAAATGTTAATACATTTCCGAAAATGTATTCATCTGTATTTACATGTATGACAATTTGTGCTATTCGTTATATTTAATATGGTCTGATAATTTGTGCTATTCGTTATATTGTATATGTTCTGATAATAAGTGCATATTCATTATATTTAATATGTTCTGTACTTAGAGAAAACCTAAAAAGAAGAACAAGAATCGTTTTATTCCTTCGTTTGTTACAAGAAGAAATCTATTGCCATCTGACTAGTTTACGTTTTTAAGTAAACCAATTATTAATAGTAGCGTGTAACCGAACCATGCGAATTCCACGTTTTATTATTACAGAATCAAATAAGTCGTCTGTCAAATGTTTATTTCGAATTATCGTTAATTCGAAGTTTTTTTAATGGTCCCGACGACTTCGAAATAACGGTGTTGAAGTGTATTATTGTTTGTCTTCCTAGTTTGCTATGAGTAAATGAAGAAAACGCAGTCAAGAGTAATGAATGCATACAGATAAAAATATATAATGATAATGATGATGAAATAGCTGATACTATTCTTAATATTAAAATTTGTAGCAGTTGTGAACATCTGTTTAAAGACTATAAATAGATACAGTGATATATTTTTCTTTATCTATTGTATTGATACTTGCACATGCACAACTGACATATATACATGTAGATGTACTTTTTTGTTGTACAGCCAAACCTCTAACCAGAGACCACCTCACTATTAAGACCCATTTTTCTGAAGTCCTTTGAATATTCTCATTTCGTACTTTTACTGTTTAAAACAGATGAATTAAGATTTTTTTTTTATATAAATGGGCCGTGCTCTGTGAAAAGGGTGTTTAATGCATGTACGTAAAGTATCATCCCAGATAAGCCTGTGCAGTCTGGAAGTAGAGTTGTAACGATTCCGTTCGATGCATCGAAAAAACCAGTTCAACGCCGCCGATTCGATTTCGATACCAATACGGCCAATTTCAATTCGATTCACTGCAATCCCGATTGATCAGCATATTAAACCCTACTTTCCAAATCCGTCGTCTAAACTTTCTTGTCATGTGTACTACGTCTTGTGATTGGTCGGTAGCCAATATGGCATCCAATGAATGAATTTATACAATGCTGAGCATTACATCAACCGGTAAAATGGCTTCTTAAACCAAGCTGAAAGACGCACCGTCAAAATTTAAACCAAAAGTATGGGAATATTTTGGGTTACGCGAAGGTTCTGATGCAAATTCAACTTGCAAAGCGTGTTTTGTTGACGTAAGTTGTAATCAGTCAGTTGGTTTGTTTACTTAACTGTGTGCATTCTGTTAAGAAGTCAACTGGAAGTTGTTTATGTACTTAAATGTTTGTTTTTGTTTTGTTTTTCTGTTAAACACATGTGATACATTGTGCATATTATGTTATTTAAGAATAACTCAACAGGAAGTTTTGTTCAATAAATTTGTTTCTTATAAAACAATGTGCGTTTTTAAATTTTGTTAAAAAAATTAAACACTTTAAATATACAACATAATAACTTAAAAAAAAAACTAAACATATTAATTCATGCCCTGGACAAACCAAACATGAAATAGTTTGCAAAATAAGCTGCAAATAGTTTAATTTGAATCAAATCGAAAATAATCAAATCGGACCATTTGGTATCGAAATCGAATCGAATGATGAGTGAATCGTTACAGCTCTACTGGACAGGCTAATCAGGGACGACAATTTTCTCTGTATTGATATTTTTCTTGTAAGGAAAGTCCCTACTTAGCAAAATGACACTTTAGGCGGAAAGTGTCGACCCATATTAGCCTGTGAATTAAACCCCCTTTTCACAGAGCACGACTCAAATATGACATGATCATGAACAAACTGGTCTGTGATAATACAAGTCTCCCAGCACACACCTGGGGGTACATTCCCGTCTGTGAGCTGCTTCTTCAGTCTGGTCATGTGACGATGGCTGCCGAACGTTGAGAAGTCCAGCGTACTTGTGTATTTCTCCCAGCTGATGTGGGGCAGCTCTGCAATCTGTGACAGCATGGTCATGTTTAACTCAGCAGTGTCAACATCAGCAATCTGCATTCCTTGGTGAACCAGGAGTATCATTCAATGCACAAGTGAAACACAGACAGAATTTACAGGTTTTTATAAATGGTGCATGGACCAGATGCAAATATATTTTTAAAGTCAGTCTATAAGCCATTAAAGCCTGCAAACTACCACAGTGTAAATAAAGGATCTCCCATTAATGGAGAGGCACACACTTCATGCTAATCTTAAAATAACCACAGTTTTCTGGTTAGTAAATGGTAAGTACCATTACAAAGACAAGACTGGGCCTTAATAACTGGTATGCATTAAGCTGGCACTAAACATTTTAAAATATTATCAATTAGAAATATTTGTTTTCATTCAAATTGGGAAGAAAATAATAAGCACAACATTTGGAATCGGTCCTTTGCAATTTAAATAAGGGAAATAACATATTTACTTCAGTGCTAAATAAACTTTTGTAATTACAATAACATTTTAGCAAACTACTTTTCATGTTCCATTTCATTTAAATAGCATATTATAGTGAACATCTTTTAACTCTTTCAGTGCTGGAACCGAATTTTGAAGGTCTTTGCAAACAGTTTGGATCCAGATGAGACGCTACAAAACGTGGCGTCTCATCAGGATCCAAACTGTTTGCTATTCTGATGGTATTCTTTGAACAAAATCGAAGAAAATGCTAATTTTAGAAATTCAGCAGATGACATTTTAGCAGACAACAAACTTCCCAGCATGCAAAGGGTTAAACCAATAAAGTAAAATGATCCTTGCTCTAGGAAAATGGGGCTTAATGCATGTGTGTAAAGTGTTGTCCCAGTGCAGTCTGCACTGCGTAAAGTGTTGTCCCAGTGCAGTCTGCACTGCCTAAAGTGTTGTCCCAGTGCAGTCTGCACTGCGTAAAGTGTTGTCCCAGTGCAGTCTGCACTGCGTAAAGTGTTGTCCCAGTGCAGTCTGCACTGCATTTAGTGTTGTCCCAGTGCAGTCTGCACTGCGTTAAGGGTTGTCCCTGTGCAGTCTGCACTGCGTTAAGTGTTGTCCCAGTGCAGTCTGCACTGCGTTAAGTGTTGTCCCTGTGCAGTCTGCACAGCGTTAAGTGTTGTCCCAGTGCAGTCTGCACTGCGTTAAGTGTTGTCCCAGTGCAGTCTGCACTGCGTTAAGTGTTGTCCCAGTGCAGTCTGCACTGCGTTAAGTGTTGTCCCAGTGCAGTCTGCACTGCGTTAAGTGTTGTCCCAGTGCAGTCTGCACTGCGTTAAGTGTTGTCCCAGTGCAGTCTGCACATGCTCATCAAGGACAACACTTTCAGCCTACATTGAATTTTCTTTGAGAAAGAGACTTCATTTAAACTAGTAATTGGAAAGTGCCGCCAAGACTGCACAGGCTAATCTTGGACAACACTTAACTCTTTCAGTGCGGGAACCGAATTTTGAAGGCATTTGCAAACAGTTTGGATCCAGATGAGACGCCACAAAACGTGGCGTCTCATCAGGATCCAAACTGTTTGCTATTCTGATAATATTGTTTGAAAAAAATCGAAGAAAATGCTAATTTTAGAAATTAAGCAGATGACATTTTAGCAGACGACAAATTTCCCAGCATGCAAAGGGTTAACACACACGCTTTGAGCCCCATTTTCCCAGAGGTTGGCTCATATTTGCACCTTCTGAGGCCTGGGCAGGTTAAGGTCGATGCCCTTCTGCAGTTTCTGTACAAACTGTATGGGGTCTGAGAGGGCTGCCTGACGACCTTCATACAGCAGGTCAAGGTCCTTCACAGCCTAAATGACTCAAGTGTTAATACAAACATGATTTGAATGATAACACATTTTGCAGTTTCAAATTTATGTCAATTAAATAAAAACACACAATAAAGGCAATGGACAAACAAGTATGGAAATAGAGTATTTGTTATTCTTAAATTATATAGGGTGGGAAGAAAAACAAAAAATTGTTCAGGAGACTAAAAACAGACCTAATTTATATGCCAAACAAGGGACAAAATTGTCACAAAACCAGGTTTTCATTGTGAAAAAAAATCTGATAAAGGGAGACAACTCAAACTGAACTTTTGAAACGAACAAACAAAATTAACCCCCTTTGTAAGTTTGTTTTAAAATAAATCTATTTTTAGTCGTGGCGACCTTGACATTGGAGATATTGACGTGATTCTTTCGTGCGACACACCGTCCCATGATGGTGAACAAATGTGCCAAATGATTTTATATAGCCCAGACAAGCTCATTTATGGCTATTTTTTACCTTTGAACTCAAAGTGTGACCTTGACCTTGGAGATATTGACGTAATTTTTTCGCGCAACACACCGTCTAATGATGGTTAACAAATGTGCCAAATGATTTTAAAATCTCACAATGAACGACAAAGTTATGGCCCGGACAAGCTTGTTCCGCCCGCCCGCCAGCCAGCCAGCCCGCCCGCATTCGCCAATCTAATAACCAGTTTTTTCCTTCGGAAAACCTGGTTAAAATATAGTGAGCGGATTCTGAGTTCATCCAACCAAGGTGTAAGTTCAAAATTTTCAAATATGTATCATATTTTCAACAAACAAAGATAAATTATCTTATCATGAGTAAATTTAATCTGCTGCTTTCTCCTTAACCTCCTTATGAAAGCATGGGCATTGTAAAAAATGAATTAAACATGTTCCTTTTAGAAAATTAAGATTTGCAAAACCTGTTATCACACAGGTAAAACTTTTTGTGTTGACAAAAAAATGTGGGAATGAAGTGCTTAAATACAAGATAACTACTCATGGTTTCTAACTTTAGCACTTCAGACACCTTAAACACTAAACAGGATATTCACTTATAATAATACCCCTGTATTTGTTTGTTCTATGATTTGAAACTGGAAATTCTTTTTATTTAAGTGAGTAATTCTTCAATTGCGAAGCATGTGGCATTCTGGCAATTTGTCAATATGATAATGTTACACCATGATATGTGTGTAAAGTATTGTCAAGGATCAGCATGTGCAGTCTATGTAGGAACAACACTTTTCAACTTAACTTGATTTATGGTTAGAAGAGACAACCGTTAAACAAAAAATTTCATAAAAGTGTTCTCCCAGCCTGTCTTGAAAACTCTTAACGCACATGCACTAAGCCCAGTTTTCCCAGAATGAGGCTCAAATGTTCCTTGATACCTGTATTCTCTGAGCTTCTAGAAGAGCAATGGTCTTTAGTAACACCTGGTAGTCATGGTTTCCCCTCAAGGCCACATGGTCTGATTCAAAGTAGTAGGTCTCCTTCTCATCATCAGGTGTGTCTGAGTCTGCATACTGATTGGCTGGATTTTTAAACAAACTGAAATCTGATTGGTCAGTCAGGAGTGAGTCTGATTCAGATTGGTCCATTGCTTGAAAGCTGCTTTCTGATTGGTCAAGCCTCACACTAGGTGAGTTGCTCATGTCTTCCGCAACCAAAGCCATTTTGATGGTCCTGCAATATTTAATTGGAAAAAGTAAGTATAAGTAGTTAACAGGTTTTGTTAGAACATGAATGAAACAAAAATAAACTTCCTGCCAAAAACATGTCATTAAATACTGTTATAGCAATTTTTTCAAATCTATAGTATACACCGTTTCAGGTGATATTTAAATAAAATACAATAGTATTTGGGAATACATTTTATGTGATAGATTACTCCAATTGAAAGATCTAATTCCACACAGGGATATAAAAAGGTAGCAACAGTAACAAGTTATAAAGGGCCTTTGGGCTTTTGGCACTGATATAATAATTACTTTTTTACCATGATTGTCAATTAATAGCTAACATAGAGTCAACCAATCAAACGAGAACAAATAACTGTCACATAATTTTCACCTTCTGTCAGTTGTGTCTGAAAAACTTCAGTCCCATCCAGCGCAGAAATAGACAAATCACAAAGACAATGAGAGTGCTTGGGATGAGCATGAGATAGTACAGCAGGGAGCCAGTGTCCATCACCCTGGCGTTCAATCTGGTGTAACCTGAAATATTATACATGTACATGGAAATCTGCAGCATTTTGTTTAAGTTTTACTTACTACTACATGTATTGAACATCAGTGCCTCCATAATTGTATTATACTTAATGGAACTTATGAGATGAAACATATAATTACTATGAAATAAGTTCCGACCGTTCTCTTAAAGCTTGATTGTAGCCTTGTTGTTGTTGCTCAAATATCTTCATAATTAAATTGAATTGTCTACAGTTTGCCAAATAATCATAGAATAAAAATGCAAGGTTTTAATTGTATTAAAACAAATTAACAAGCAAAATAGCTCTTCTTACTATGAAACATGTTTAAAATATTGGATTGTTGAGGGGATGAAAAATGAAATGCTTCATCCATAACTTCACGCCGGGTATGCGAATACTTCGTTGACGGATGGCACTTCACTAACAAAGAACAACAAACGCCACGCGCGAGAGGTAAGTTCTTCTGTTTTATTTAAAGTTATATCCTAAAGATAAGTTTTTAAGACAAGACACATGGTCGAGTTGATAATTGGTGTATCCTTTTGTATTGGGAATACACAATTTCACGGAAGAATGGTACAGTTTTTTCCCAAAAAATAAAAAATTTGATCGGAAAACAGCATAAACTGGATGAACAGTAAACATTTTAACAAAATAAAACTACTTAGAATTATTGCAAGAAATTGTTTGCTATTCCAGCATGTAGAGTAATCACTGTGTTTCAAATACTGAAATTTTGATAGTATTCAATGAAATATAAACAAAGATAGTGAATGTTGTAATAGGTGGCATACATAAAGTTGCAGGCACTTTGTTTACCGATAAAGGGCACTTCAGATTACGGAGACTTTCAACAAAGCGGGCACTCTAATAACTGAGTTTTATCTTCTACCTTAAATGCATTTATTTATATTATGTCTATTCATACGAAACATTTTGAAAATATATTTTTCAAATATCACATTACTATTAATTTATACTATGTTTATTATAATTGCAATTTTCAAATAAGATAATATTTATTATTAAATAAATGTGTACATAATGAACTTGTTTTTTATTGGTAACTTGAGATTCAGAGAAATAAAAATACAACGGATAATGCGGATCAACACAATCGTGTTTAATTTTACTTATAGCAGGGCTCTAGATAACGGTAGTGAAGGGGTCTTTATGAGGCAAATACACATTTGTTCTTCATAAAATCCTATGTCGGCTGTGCTTATTTGAATCGCATGTGTTTCCTTTTATCTTCCTTAGTCTTAAAGAACTGAGTGCACACTGAGCACTTTATGCATCCATCCTCATGTGTCTTCAAATGACGCTTCAAGTAGGCTTTCCTAGCATAACTGGCCTCACAAATTCCACACGAGAACCGTTCGCGTGTACACAATTCTTCTTCTAAACTAATGTCCAACAACGAACCGTCGGCGGCATTCATAAGCTCCGATTCGCTAATCCTGTAATAAACAATTGTGTCACTTATATGCAACTTCATATGCAGCATGTGTTGTGTTTACATTTAAAACAAAGACGGATATGCATAACTTTTTACACCACTGTCGTGTGATTAAATCGACCCCGCCCGTTCTTTTATTGCTATTTTCGTTTACTGGCATTGAGCCAAAAAGTTCCAATAGAATTTCGGACCTGCATCGCTGCTGATATTAATCTCTGAGAGGCAGTTTAAGCAGAGTGATTATTCATGACATGCTATCTAATATATAAGTAAATAGCCTTAGTACCTTCATTTGGACATAAAGATATATGCTTTAGATCAACCGTTTAGAACGTCATTTAACATAGATGGTCATATTGATTTTACTCATTAGACATATCCAATTTGTTTAACATTTATCTTTCACATTTATACCAAATCATAATCATAATTCAAAGGGATAAGAACATGCTTCGGTAATTCGTTTTTTATTTGCGTACTAAGTACATACATTTTTATTTATTGCCTGCTTACTTTAACAGTATTCCACAGCGAATTCTGCATTTTTGATTCACAAAAAACGAGTGTGTTATATCTGGAAAAAAGTGTCTAGATGTCGGGAAACGAAGTGCCATTGTTTTTTAGATGATCGGTAAACGAAGTGCAGATGAAAAATGTGCATGCGACTCTTAAAACATTTGAATTTTCTCAAATACATTAGTAAACTAAAATGTAACATGTTGTAACATTACTGGATATATTGATCTTTTATTTCGAATAGTAAGCATGTTCTTGATTTATTTCATAGTATGTTTATTTTGTTAAAATATGTACTGATCATTCAATTCATGCTGATTATCGATGGAATTTTATCGTGTTTTTTAAAATAATTCACCGTTTTTCCACGAATTTCTTTCTTCGCAATACGAAGTGCTATACCATTAATCACCCAAACAATGTTCTGTGTCTAAAATCCAAATAAACAGAACATAAATACAAAAAAGCTGAAGAACTCACCTCTCGCGCATGGCTTTTGTTGTTCTCTGTTAGTGAAGTGCCATCTGTCAACGAAGTATTCGCATACCTGGCGTGAACTTAGAGAAAAACATCTTTTGTCAACATAACTTTTAAAATAATGGAAATTTAATCGAACGCCTGATATTTAATATTGTCGTGAAATAAGGTCACTTCCAACAGCCTTGCTGTTGGGCTAGCTCTTTAGCGACGTGGTTAAAGTGTCTGACTGCACCTCTGGAGGTCGTGAGTTCAATCCCCGGCTTGAGCTCAGTATTTTCACATTAATGGCGACGAGGCAAAAATGAACTGTGAATGCGGGAATGGGTCTGAGCTGTATGATGGTTTCTGGGAGGGCCATGGGAATGCAAGATATGCTGTAGCGGGTGTGTCTGGGTCTTGAAACATTAAAAGGGGGAGGAGTGTAGTGAAATAAGGTCACTTCCAACAACCTTGCTGTAAGGCTGTTGGGCTAGCTTTTAAGCGACATCCTTAAAGTGTCTGACTCTGGAGGTCGCGGGTTCAATCTGCAGCTCTAGCTCAGTATTTTCACATAAATTTTGTTTGTGACATACGGATGGACAGTTTTGTTACAAAATAGCTCTTCTAAAGACATTTGCCACAGATATTTAACGTTTAAGTCTGTGAACAGTTCCAAAATCCATAATCCATTTACGCTTTTTTAATTCCTTTTCTTTAGAAGAACCTGAATAACCATACCATGGCATCAGTTGCAGGCGTAAGAAGGTGGGGGTGGGTGGGGCATAAGAATTGCACCTAAGCTGCTTAGCATAGTCCAACTTGTTGACGCTCTCAAATATTAAGCTACTCTTTATTTCGGTAATATTTGGTTCCAAAGAATATAGCCCATATAAAAAGTATCTATAAATTCTTTGCGCGTCTTATAAATAAGACTACACCTTAATCCAAAGACCTATAGATTAATCTATAGGTCTTTGCTTAATCGATAAAGTAAATCCAAGAGGAAAAGAACGCCTTGGACAAAGCATGAACCCATGTTTGCTGGGACCCTAGCTTGGCGCTCTACCCCACCAACTGAGCTCACATTAATTTCAATCTATAATTCCATACCCTCTACCCACTGAGTGATTTAATGTATACATCAAACCCCAGGACACTTACCTTTGGAATGTTGAACAACTATTAACGATAAAATGAAAAGAAGCAATGTAGAGTTTCTCAACAACTAATACTAATAGGACAATGTTGTGCTATAAAAAGTTATACCGTCACCGTTTAAACAACAAAAACAACAACAACAAAAGTAAGAATTTTTACTCTAAGATTTTAGAAGTGATTTATTCGTAAGAATAGAATATTCAGACAAAATTCTTGTTTTAAGGTTGCAAATAAACGCACTTTAGATTAGAGACATGACTCAAATTTCACTGGCATATGCATTTAAGCGCCGAATGCGTTCGTTTTAAAGTGAATGTATTTTCCGGACAAATTTAGTTTGGATATAATATTTGTGCATTAGTTGCAATAATTCAACTCTCAGCTTTATAGCCCAATGGGCTGCTGAGAGTTGCAATGTGCTCTCTCTTGTCCATTCGCTATATTCCAGTAACCCATAATTCATTTCGGCATAACCAACTGATGACTTCTGGTTAAACGTAAACATTGATTGTTTTTGCGCAATAACGAAAATAATCAACTTCGGTGAATACAGTATGTATCAAAATGTCTTTTTTGTCAGATACTGTAGGATATGTTAAGTTAATTATATTGAATTTTGTGTTTATGCACTCAGTTATTGTCTTTCGATGGGTTTTCAGCCGATTTTGATTTTTTAGTGGTACAGTAGTAGGTGGGGGTGAAATAAATCATTTTCATTATTCGTTTAAAATTTCAGGACAACAATTGATGCACAAATGTTTTGTTTCAGATTCCATTTTGGCATCCTTCAAATATGCCTAATTGTCATGGACTAATAGCATGATGGTCCTGCTAACCAAGACTTTTTGTGTGCCTTAAAGTTATAAATGTCCAAGGCAAGTGTATACTTAAACTAAATCCAGCAATTAATCTGAACACCTCATTAAAAGATTCTAGAACGTATACCTCTATACTGATAATATATAAAATTAACCAAATACTACATGTTGGAATACTGAATTAAGTGTGCATAATTGTTCAAAATAATTTAATTTTAACTGAACCAGGGGCATATGTTGTATATGTCCCTGACTGAACATAAGTATAAATATACCAACCTGTTGAAGTTTTATCTATTTTCTTTCTTAACAAACATATTACGTTCAAATATAATATTTACTTCATATTCACTTACCTGGTATTGTAAATTTCTAAATATCATGAATCACATTTTTGCTTTGTTATTTGTACACATATTTGTTTTTTTAATAAAATAAATAAACAACAAAGAAAGTAAAAGCACTCCAGTTAAAATGTGCTATTCTTCTGTTGTTTTCAGACTTGAAAAGGATAAGTTGAACGATTTATTAATGGCTATAAGGTTTGAAGCTGTGTAAGAAGTACATGGACACCATCAAACATCACAGAAGGTGTCTTTATGCAGCCAATCAAATATTACATCCGCAGTGACAGACAGGGACTCTTGTGTTAAGGGAAAGCTTTTTACCTCCAAGAACTATATAAACAAACCATTTTATATTTATGTTTGCATAATCAAAACAAAGTGTATTTATTAACATAAGTGTAAACATGTATTTATGTTTTTTGTTTCTTTGTTATTACTGTTATTGATGAGATATATATGCAATCTGATTATGCATGTTAATAAAACAGTGGTTTCATAACAAACAAGAATTGTTTTTGAATTTCTATCATACGCAATTAAAATGTTGTATAGGGATGGGTGCAAATTCCTTGGCGTATGGTAGAATCCTAACAAAACATGAAGTTTCATGTAGAAATCATCTATAGTATCTGAGATAGAGTCCTCATAAACAAACAACATCAGGCGATAACTCTGATTTAAGAAAGTGTAGGGTTATGGTTCTTGTGCACTACAATTCTCCTCATTAAAAAGTTTGTGACATACGGATGGACAGATGACGCCAATTCTATATCCCTCCTCCTATGGCAGAGAATAAAATATAAACCCAATGACGCTTGTTTGTGGTCTTTTAAGTTTCTTTAGTTTCCAATAACATGCTCACATGGGTTTCTTTACTATATCAAAATAAACACTACATAAATAATAATATTACATAATAGTAAGCATACAAATTTCACATGTTAAATACAATAGTAATTCAGTATCAACTTCATAAAGAAGTACAGCAGTATTCACAAAGTAAGTTTAACTTGTCAATTTTTGAATTTGCAAATCTTGCTATACAAACATATAAAAGCATCAATTAACACTTAACAAGTTATCATACAAATGTCTTTAATTTGGGGTTTACTATACAAAAAAAAAACCATATTAAATTGTACTACCAGTAATACATGAATAAATTTCAAATGAAACCTGAATATCTGAAAATACTTAGATGCTTAATGAAAATACTCAACAGCCCCAGTCATAAAAAGGGGCTGCAAGATCTTATTACCACTGCAACAAGTAATTAACATGAAATTTTGTTCGATTTGTTGAATTGTCAAAATGTTTGATGATATTTTTATTTTTTTATTCAATCTTTACTTTGTTTTTTTTTCCAATTATGTCCAGCAAAAGATGTTTTCTAGGCTACGCATCTCTTCGAAGTAAATGTAAATTAGCTGTTCTTTGTTGTGGTGTGCAAGAGAATGTCTGTCTGATTGTTGAATCTTCTTAGGTGTAATAGTAGTTTGCACACCTCCATGGTCCCTGGGCATCCGATATCTTAAATTAGACAATATATTATATAAATAAAAATTAAGTATTATAGTTTAGTCATATGAATTTTAATATATGGTATTATAATTTTATTACACAAGTGTCCTTAAGTAAATAGAAATTACATGTTAAGCTGCACAGTGACAATAACTACATTTTATTTCCAGTAGCTATATGTCAACTGTTGTTTACCATACAATATATTATAACCAAGAATGTTAAATGTAATACAAAAAATCACCAAATATGTATTAATGTATTGTTTTACAGCCCTAATGCTAAAGTGGTTATAGTGGTTAAATTCTCCACACAGTTCTATTTTCAATAAATCAGCAATAATATACTTTACCCCACCCCACAGGAAAAAGTCTCTATTTTTTACTATATACTATATATACTTAGTATATATAGTATATAGTAAAAAAATCGAGACTTTTCCCTGTGCCCCACCCACCATAAACATTGATTATTGTGTATTCAAAAAAGTTATTCATACAGTTAACATAACATCAAAATCAATATTATTCATATTAAAAATAGTTATCAAACACATCCAACGATTATTTCCATTATTATTTTTAATGATAATTGATTTTCTTACCTAAAACGATGGATTGACAATTTGCTTTTACAACGGCAGTAAAGGAATATCCGAATTACGTTGAAACCGGAAGTCATCAGTCTACAACGGCATTATGGTCTATTGGAAAGTGGAGAATGGGTGCAAAATGTTATCAACAATGCAAGGGATAATGAACACTGAAACTGCAAGAACTTATGAAAGTTTACCTGTCTGAACCACAAACTCATCCAAATAGTACCATTAAAGCAAGAAATAATTGTTTTTTATTGACTTAGTTTTTCTTTAGTACGCTGTATCTGCCATATTGGAAAATTGACCCGATATTGGTTAGGTCGCAGTACACCAATATTTTGCATGTCAGGTTATGTGTTGGAGCCTATTAAAGTCGATAACGATGTGGTATTCAATACAGAATACACTGATTCAAATTTAAACATAAACATGTCAGCGAGAAAAGTGTGTTGAAACATCGTCGTGTTTTTATAGGGTGCATGCAAAGGATAACATCCGTAGGTTTCCATTCAGGTAAATTTAACATACTTATGAAGTTTATTCATTATTTTCCTCAATTTGTCTCGAACGACGTCTGTTTAGTTATGCACACGAAATATGTGCGCAGATTTGCTCTTGTCTTTATGAACGAGTGAATATGGACTCCCAGAGCCGCCATAGCAAAAATTATCAAAGGCTCTGGGAGTCCGTTTATATGGACTAATTTGTGCATTTGAGTTTATTATCCAAAAATACCGTCTGTTTTAACATGATAGAAGTCATAATATGAAATAAGGCAAAGCCTCAAAGTGAACTCGATTAATGTTTAATAGAAAAAAATAACAAAAAACTTTAATAAACATGATATTTAAAGTGATATTATGGGCATTTTTCACTGTTGACTTGAGCTGAAAAGAATTAACAGGTCAAAAGAATAAGTTAAAATGTGGTAACTGACCAATTCTCTACAACTCATCTTGCTACCACTTGTTTATAAAAAATATATATTCTTTCGATATTTTACATGACTCACCCAATCCTCTAAGCCGAAATGATCCGTAAAACAAGTTGTGTTTGTGTCGTATGAACGAAACTGCAAGAAAACTACATTTAGACTCACATTGTACATCGAATCATTTCTGTCGTCAGTTGTCAAAACGAAAGTAAGGTTGATATTCAAATGGATTATTGTTCTCTTTCCGGGATATTGTTGTTTTATTATGTTGATGCTGCATTAAAAAATATAAGTGTAGATGAAGTGAAAACAGCAAAAATAAACAACGGTTGCGATAGACACCTTTATACTGTTAGATGCCCATAATATCACTTTAAATAAAATTATTATATATATATATATAGGCACTTCCTAACAGAAGAACGTGGAGTTCGTAAAGACTGGTAATAATATAGGAACTGGTGTAAAAAAATAAGGAATTTAACTTTTAATTATTATGTTAATCAGCAATTAAACAACAAACGGGCCATATTAAAGGGTTTCATGTGACCTGATGAACAGAACTTTTAGCCCAAAACCCAGCCCAAAACAGATTGTCACACTATCAGTTGCCAGCCTTGCAACCACAGGTTTACCTACGACGGTCAGATCGGGATTCGAACCCGAATCCACCCATGAGCCATCTGATGATATTGATCATATGATATTGGCCTGGTTGCTCTTCCAATTAAGCTATCTGACCTTTTGAAAAATATATAGGTAAACTGCAATGCTGTATAATAGCATGATTACCTTGTTTAGGAAAATTTTACAAAGAATTACATTTAATTGATATTCTGTTATGATTTAGAACAGTATATTGTCAGTTCAAAAGCTCACATGAGTTAATGTTTGAAAAGCCCACACAAGCTTCTGTTTGTAAAAATGGTGCTAATTAATTTGCCGACTTTGTATAGTTGAGATAAAATCACCTTATTTTGCACAAATCTGGTAAAATATATATGGTTCGAATACCAACTGCAGATAAGAGCAACAGAACAGTCCTTGTAACTAAATAACTCTAATATTTTAATAAGTATAAAATTATCTAAACCATAAAGTGACCTATACTTCGATAATTATGTATACCTGAAGAGAAGATACATATGTATATCGAAGGTGAACGTTGCGTAACACATGAAACTATAAACAAATTGTGCAGCAAACAAAGATTTGTATATACCAAGGATAAATATATTAATCTAGTATGTATGTCCTTGGCATTACCTCCTTAAAACACTTAACAATCAACTAGAACCTACAATGTAAAAATTTAGAACAGCCAACTATTGCTACCTTCTAAATTATGATTTTCACTGGCATCAGCAATGATTTCTCAATGTTGCATACTGTACTTAGATTTCACAAGGGCCAGGCAGCATATTTGTTTTATTTTCCTTTTTGAGCATTTAAAGTCAAAGTAATTTCAAAGTACCATAATTGAGGAATAAATGCAAGGTAGGTCAGCGATAATTATGTCACCCACCAAAACATGTTATTTAATACCATTGATATAACACTTTGATAATTTTACACTTGTAAGTATATATTTTTTTAAGTACCAAAATACTAGGATTAGATTAATTTGTATATTCCTAACTACTGTTTAAAAGTCATTTTGGTTAGCTCAAGGTAGCGACTATCACGTCACCCACCGTACTCAAGGTAGAGACTGTCAAGTCAGCCACCGTACTAAAGGTAGCAACTGTCACGTCACCCACCTCAAAGTTATTTATATCTTATTTGAATTTATGTTTTAAATATGTTAAATCACATTTGATCACATCTTTTGATTGCTTGAATCAATCACATTTTATAGTATCTATAAACATTGCACTATTTGTAGTAATTATCAAATAATTAATTTAGAATGTTCTTTACCAGAAAGGTTAGCTCAGATGTTAAGAAGAGCACTATCTCCCTCACTATGAGATATTGTCAATGGTAGCAATATTTGTTTGAATCATGCCATTTTGTGAGGCATAAAAATTAAGCTAAATTCTTGTATTTTTTTTTCAATAGAAGAGAATAGATATCTAGAATATGAGATAATAAAGTTTGGTCACGTTGAAATGATACTCAAATGTGATTTACCACCTTTAAATTTAAATGTAATGCATGACTTAGACAGTGAAAGAAAAACACTATATGAAATGATTATGAAATCGAGTATTTGACTGTGCAGGTTGTTGTTTGAAAAAGTTTGGTACCTGAGTACATGCCGAACCAATCGTGTGTTTGTTCCTCAATGGCAATCGTCCAATAAATAATAGCACTTACTTGTTTTGTCATCATTTTTAATAAAAAATGCAAGTAGCGGTCGGTGTTGACACTTGCTATGTACTTACAAAACGGTGACGTCATTCGTTACTTGGATAAATTTTGTGATGACGTCATCGAACAGGAAAGTCCCTGAATGAAGACAAATGTTTTACACGAAGAATGCAGATGCTTTATTCGAAATATAGTAACAATAAATAGAGAGAAGAATTTTAAAATATTTAAAAGCCTTAAATTTGATCATTTTTTCTATTTTATCATAATCAGGAGACGCTGGATATTTATTTCGAAAATTTCCAGTTCCAGTTTCGGATATTCCGGATATCAGGTTTGGTTGCGCGCGCAGATACCAAACTTTTTTAAAACAACAACCTGTGTAGATCTTCAGTCCAATACATGTGTTAACGTAATGCGAGCTCTCGAGCCTCCTATGGCGGCTCAGCGAGCTCGCTATTTAATTTAAAAAACGATTGTATGTGTATTGAAAAAATTGTTTTTAATCTTATCCCTTTAATATACATTGCAGGGCTGTGGTCTGTAATAATATTGCCCCATGGCCTACTCTCAAGTCAAGCCGATAATACTTTTCTTTATTACATATGTTGCAGTGCTCAAGATAAGAGCAGCTCTTTCATGCAAAGAATAAACACGTTTTGCATTAATAGTATTTGATACAATTTATATGCCTGTATAGATACTTTAACCGGATTTTTTCCCCATCATTTGCCCACTCATTTTGTGAAAAATTGAGTCTCCAACTCATTGAAGTTGAAGCTCTAAATTCCTTAAATAGTGAAATTCTGCATTGGGAATTTTTTCAAATATGTGAAATATTTTCAAGAACTCAAAGCCTTGCTCCATTCCTATTAGTTGTTCCTGTTCTGGATGGATCTTAAACCAACATATTTATTCAGTTCAATCAAATCTTGATATACTCAATTTAAATCTTGATTAGAGGAACTGTGATGATTCAATTGGTCATATTCAAAAGATTCAGTCTATTGACAAAAATCACTCATAACTCCATTTGTTTATGCAAACAACAAGGAAAGTGATGGTGTCCATACATAAACTTTTCACTTTGCGTTTGAAATCTCATTCATTAGATACTCTAAATATAAAATATCAAAGCAGATGGGATAGGCACAGGGCCCTTTAACAAACATAACATACACTGGGCGCAGACAAAAAGCCAAAGGAAAATACCGAATAAATATGTTATTAACACACATGTTAACTTTTGCCATAAATGCCTTATCCTACACCAAAAATCTAAGAATAATTTTTGTTATGTAATTTCATGCATAACGAAGAATATACCTTTTGTGTATGTTTTAATTGTTCTAAAATGCAAATTATTAATTCTTTATTAGTTTAGCTAATACAAAAATCCCCATTTATTGGTAATAGAAAAACATTATTTTCATCAATATAAAATGCTTTTTAGTCCCCTACCAGTTTCACAGGAGGGGACTTATGGTTTGCACTCCGTCTGTCAGTCACACTTTTCTGGATCCTGCGATAACTTTAAAAGTTCATAAAATTTTTTGATGAAACTAAATGGAACATGGATAGATAGCAATGTGGACATTATGCACGTCATTTCATTTTGTTCCTACCTCAAAAATTGTGGTTGCTATGGCAACAAATAGACTAGAAATACTCATGAAAATGGTGTTTTTTTCTGGATCCTGCGATAACTTTAAAAGTTCTTCATATTTTTTTCATGAAACTTGCAACATGGATAGATGGCAATATGGACATTATGCACGTCATTTCATTCTGTTCCTACATCAAAATTTCTGGTTGCTATGGCAACAAATAGACTAGAAATACTGCTGAAAATGTTTTTTTTCTGGATCCTGCAATAACTTTAAAAGTTCTTAATATTTTTTCATGAAACTTGAAACATGGATAGATGGCAATATGGACATTATGCACGTCATTTCATTTTGTTCCTATGTCAAAAATTTTGATTGCTATGACAACAAATAGACTAGAAATACTGCTGAAAATGGTGGTTTTCTGGATCCTGCCATAACTTTAAAAGTTCTTAATATTTTCATGAAACTTGCAACATGGATAGATGTCAATATGGACATTATGCATGTCATTTCATTTTGTTCCTACGTAAAAAATTCTGGTTGCTATGGCAACAGATAAAAAAATATTCTGACAATGGTGGAATTTCTGACAATGGTAGAGCCGGTATGTGACATATATTGCTTGTCAATAGTCTTGTTTATAATGAAATTATTGCATTTATATTTGTTTACATTATATATATAACATCTGGTTTGATAAAAACAACACTAAGACATGGAAAAACAAATAAATGGTGGACACAAAGCTGGCCTCTAGCAATCTAATTTATTGAATTTGGGCAAATACGCACAAGCAAAGTTAAACGCTGACTTGTAAACAAAAGTAAATACCGCTGTATTTTTATAAATGTTTATTAGAAAGAGTTGAAAATTAACAGAATTCATATGAAAGGTTTTCTGAATCAAAGTGTATAAGCTTGCATGACAAGATTGAACAGAATTAACACTATTTTGTGTAATTAAATATCTTCTGCTATTGATTCTTGACCAGTATATGCTGTAATGTACAGTAGTGATACATCCGTCTAAATTCCTGCACAAAACAAATGTTTGAATAATATTCTTAAATTCACCTCTCAAATCAATAAAATCAATTAAAACTTACACCAAATAGTCTGTAGAACAACAGCCAAGGCATTATGATTCAGAAAATTACTTTGATAACATGTAAAGCAGTAAACAAATTTGAACTGGGTCACATGTGTGCAAATGAATTCAGACACATTTTGTGCCATGATTAATGAATTCCTCGCAATTTCTCTATGTCTACCAGGAATGATATCCATAAATCCAGGATATGTAATCATAGCAAACTGGTGAACTTACAACATTCTGATCAATGAGTTCTAAAATAATGTATTATTGCTGGCTTTGCATTTAACAATTGAATAAAGGCTTGAGTTTTTTTTCAGATGTTCAAAGTAGCTGGCAAAGCGGAGATTATAAGATCTCAACAGAAGGATGAATATTACCTGACATACTTGAGAAAAATGTCAGCTGATGTTGTCCATAGCTTGCTCGGTAGTTATCAAGCCTTTATTTTTATGTGAAACACTAAGGTCTTTTGTTAACAATCTTATTCAGTATGAATAGTAATAGTATGTATACTCGTTTTTGTTTTCTGTTTTTACTTTTTATTTTGGGACTAATGACATTTAAAGACTTTTGAAAAAATAAATGCTTGAAAATATGCCTCTTTATTTTATATGCATCTATTAAATCAATCCAATATCACACTGCAGAAGTAATCATTATTCAGTAGTTATAACATTCAAGGTTTTGTATTATAATCATACACACATTTTGCATCATTATCATACACATATTTTGCAGGTGCAAGGGCCTGGATTACTTGGCGCAGAGAGCTGGACCTGGCAGCTGACCTGGGGTACTTCTGTCTCACAACCCTCTCGGGTAAGTGTAAGAAAAGTCAGGTATTTCGCATGTGCATAAAGCATAAATTTTTATAAAGTGTCATCCCAGATTAGCCTGTGCAGTCCTTGCAGGCTTATCAGGGAGACACTTTCTGATTTGATTGTATTTTCATTTAAAGGAGGGGGAAAAGTGTTGTCATTGATAAGCTGGAATGATCTGGAAATTCCAAATGATACTTAACAAACATTTCTTAAGCCCTGATTATCAAAACCGCATTTCAAGTATTGTCAGCAGAGTTTTATCAATCTGAACACATATATCAGGTACGGCTTCTATCATCTGGATTATCTGAACATGTTGTTTGTTTAAGATGACTGCAATTCTGTTGGGATACAGATTTGGATTTCTCTGTATTTTTTAATGGGAGACCAAACTGGCTGATCTGGCTTCTTCTTCCATACTGATTAAGCATTGATATTGTTTAATCTTTTAAACTAGTGATTATTTATCATAACATTCACTTGGAGACTTTTTTAACATAACACGTTTCAAAGTTCAATATCTTAGTTATGATTTAAGATTATTATTCAATATTTTACATTTGATTACATTTTAAACAAGCTGATGATAAAATTATCCACCCGTGACGATCGGACGCTTTAGCACGTGGTGTATCTATGGTTTCATCTTTTTTTGCAGGTGGACATGTTGAAACACAATATTATTCTTAAAAAAAAACAACGATTTCATCATTTTAGGTGGGTTGTTACACCAGGAGAACATAAGATTAATTCTAAAAATGTATGGCTCGTGTGAATATTTAGGAGCGCAAGTGCACATTTTGTCATTTTTGCAGGTTACCAGCAACTTTATTGGAGACTTTTCTAATGCAAAACTTTTCTATCTTGAATACATCACTTATGAGTTAAGATTTTGATGTAAATTTGTACATGTGATCATTTGATTACATTCTGTGCAAGCTAGCCATAAAATCATTCATCTGTGACCTTCACACGTTTTATCACCTGACGTAGGTAGCCTGCAGTTTGCCAAAATGCGCTGTTGTGCCTCTAAATATTCATATGAGGCATGCATTTCTAAAAAATAATTATATGTTTTCCTTGTGTAAGCAGCCAGTTTAATTGATGAACTTGAAATAAATTTAGAATAGTATCGTGTTTAACCATTTTCACGTGAAAAATAATGAAACCATACTCACCCCGTGTTCTAAAGCGTCCGATCATCACGGATGAATGATTTTTATACTGAGCTTGCCCAGAATGTAGTTTAATGATCACATGGGAAATATTTTTTCAAAATCTTAAGTTATAACTGAGATATTCAAATTTGAAAAGTGTTGTGTTAGAAAAGTTTCAAGTGTAGGGTTTCATAAAGATATGTTAAACTATTTCTTAAGTCATTGTATTGAAAACATTTTCTGGTTGGAAGGCAGTTGAAGTGAATGTGCATACATGTGGGTCTATAATGCAATATCTGGTATGCACGTGTTTCAGGTTTCCAGACCATAGGTGAGGAGTATGTGAACATTATCCAGGTAGACTCTTCCAGAAGACATGTACCCTCTGCACTGGTAAGAGGATAATTGTTGAATCTCTTGAGACATTGATAATCTCAATAATAAGTTCCTGTTAATTTTATTAGCACTGCTGTTTTTTTAGAAAAGCCGAGGTATTGTCATAGCCAGCTCGCTGTCCAGCGTCTGGCATTTGCTGTCTGCGTCGTGCTAAAACCTTAACATTGGCTCTATAATCAAAGTGCTTCTACGTACAACTTTGAAACTTCATATGTAGCTGCACCTTGATGAGTTCTACATGCCACACCCATTTTTGGGTCAAATGTCAAGGTCGCTGTGACCTCTAATATAAAACTTTAACATGGCTCTAAAATCAAAGTGCTTACACCTACAACTTTAAAACTTCATATGTAGATGTACCTTGATAAGTTCTACACGCCGCACCCATTTTTGGGTCACTAGGTCAAAGGTCAAGGTCACTGTGACCTCTAATATAAAACCTTATTTAAGTCTATGAGTTGAACCTAAGCATTCACAATGTTAACAACTTATTCACTCTCAATTTTGTCTATTTGTAAGCAAAATAAAAAACAGACATTTCCCAATTTTTTTTGTAATCAAAGAACCTCGACCCATTCTCAAATTGGTGTTAACAAACACACATTGTTTAAGGGATTTGTTCAAAGATTTTCTCTTTTCGTATATCATTAAGTGAAGTAACTTACAAATTTGTAAAATTTGGGATTGCTCTAAACAATGATATTAACAAGAAAAGGACAAACAACAAAATGCCTTTCCTGAAGGGAATTTTAGAAGGAAGTTTAAATAATAGTTGGTAATCCATGTTTTTTGTTAAATTATCAATTAAAAGCTTTACAAACACTTTTGCATATTTCAATTGATAATTATCAATAAATAAAATTTTGTTTTGAGCATTTTTCTGAGCCAGGACTGTTATTTTACTAGTTTGAATATGATACATTCATTTTTTTTTGGATGTATAAGATGTTTATAGAAAATTTGTTATTTTGTGTTACTGTGAGCAAGTCTCTTTAAGAACAAGATGATTAATTGCAGCGTCGCCTCACTATGGTACTCTCAACGTGTTGATACCGTACACCATACGCAAGGGTCTAGACTGGCTGGAGAGGAGGCTGCAGTCACATGGTCTCCAGGAGGTCCCCATAGCAACCAGGGAGTTTCTCCTGAAGTGCATTCCCATTGCTAGGGACCTGGTCCTTTACACACACAGACTGCACATGGCTGTGTTCTACATGCAAGGAATCTTCTATCAACTTGCAAAGCGATTCAATGGAGTGCAATACGTAAGTACTGGAATTTGTACAGTTTAATAAAACGCTTCTACATGTAGACATCTTGTTTTACTCAAATTTCAATCTACATACTCCATACATTATTTTCTTATGACACCTCAGCTTATTTGGAAAATGATTCTTCTCAGGGAAAGAACAACATTGCCGCATAGTCAGTTTCTGTTACATGGCTAAAAAGCTTGTGAACACTCTTGATTTAATATTAAAGTGCAATCAACAGGAAACTCTCTCAAAAGTTAATTGTGCTTTTGAGGTATAATGTAAAGTTTTGAAACAGTAAAAACATCACTACCAGTCACAGAGAAGCTTACTGCAATATGTGGATGATTGGGTATAGTAATGGACTTAAACAAATACAGCCATGTTTCGTTCTGACTCCGTTTTTTAATTATGTATGGAGATTAAATTATAGTTTACATTTGTACTTAGCTTTAAACTGACATATAGGCACATAACTTATTTGGGTTTGATCTTACATCTTAAAATAAGTTATAAAGGCAATTCTCACTGTACCTCTTATTCAACCAGGAAGAGACAATTTCATATATACATGCACTTAGTACTGGTTTTCCACTTCGATGGGCTAAGCTTTCTATTGGAAAAGTAAAGATTGGGTTATAGACTGCCATTACTAGCATTTAGCTAAAATATTGTTAACACCAACACAAAAACTACTTCACAAAAAAACAAAATAAAACCAAAAACAAACTCTAAATAATGTTAATATTGACAAAATACAACACATAACAAAAAAAAACTAATAGTTTCCCCATATTTTGCTAGTTGCAGTACACAGGTGGTTTACAGAAGGCATCTGATGATTCAGTGAGCAAGAGTTTTCGAGCCCTAGGCTGGCTGACCCTGGCCCAGCTTGCGGGGTCTGCAGTGCTGGGAACCAGGGCATACTTGCAGCAGACATACAGAAAGGGTACTGGCCTTCTAGGAGGAAGTGATACCCAGTAAGTACTTGTGCTCTGCAGTTGTGGAATAAATTTTCACATAAGCATGCATAGAAGACATACGCACTGTAATCATTGATCTGTGTCTGTTAGTGTTGAGTCAATTGATATTCAAGTTTCTATATTGTTTCATTAAATATTCTGATTAAGTATGACATACTTAAACATCAGTTTTATAATTCTAATTTTAACCCTTACTATGTCCCTTCTTTCTCAAGTATTATTATTATTGAAAATATAGCTATATTCTTAGACGCCATGTGTAAACATTAATAATTGATTAATTATTGATGTTTTTTACTCTGAGAAAACAAGGGCTTAATGCACATGTGTAAAGTGTTATCCCAGATTAGCCTGTGCAGTCCACACAGGCTCATCAGGTACATCACTTTCCGCTGTTATGAAATCTTTCGTTTAATTGAAGTCTCATCTGAACTAAAAATCCAGACTAGTAGAAAAGTATCTTCCTTGATAGTTTTTCAACCAAATTTAGAAACAACACAAGCTTAACTTCTACTTAATTGCTTCTTGTGAATGGAACCCATTATTCTTGAATATTCTATATTCTATACTATGCAGTATGTTACTAAACGAGCTAGGCTCTGGGAAAATGTGGTTCAATGCATGTGTGTGGAGTGTCTTCCCAGATCAAAAACAAATTTGTAGTCCCCTCTAAACAAAAATCCAGTCAATGCAAAAAAGTATCATCCCTGATTAATTAATCTGGGACAACAATTTACGCACATGCATTAAGGCACATTTTCCTAGAATGCTACACAATCTATTTATATCCCTGCCTTAATCTTAGTTCAGAGATCGGAGGTCAGGTGTCGCCAGACAGGAAGTGTGCCCTGTGTCTAGGTGAGAGGTCACGTAGCTCTGTGACCCCCTGCGGCCACCTCTTCTGCTGGGGCTGCATACACGACTGGTGCGCGACCAAGGTACAGAGGCATTGTTGATGCATTTCTAGGAGTTTAGGTTATTTAGACATTGGTTTCTGTTACTATATTTAGTACTGGGATTTTTTGGATAGTTGGATATTGGTTTGTTTGATTATTGGTTTATATGAAATTGGTTTCTTTGAACATATTTAGTTCTAGGAATTTAAGGATTGTTGGATTTTGGTTTTTATGATTTAAGGTTTAGGACATTTGTATCTGTGACCATAATTCAAGGATGTTATGTTTGTAGGAAATTGTTATTGGAGCATACACATTTCTAGGATTTTAGGTTTTAAAGATAATGGTAATTTGTTCTGAATTGGTATGAAAGGCCTTATGTAAGAATTGCTTTTGAGAATTGAGACAATGATCAATGTCTGTTAAGCATTAGGAGTGGTACAATAGACCAAGCTTTATTTACCATAACTGTATTTTAAAGCATCAATCTGAGCTAAAATTGTATTTATAAGAAGTTTACAACCACTATAGAAGAACTATTTCAGCTACAGACTGGCACCCAGTCTATCAAGTATGTTTCTGTTTTAGGCTGAGTGCCCTCTGTGTAGGGAGCATGTTGAGCCACACCGTATCGTCTGCCTACAGAACTTTGACGCCTCCTGATGATAGTTGGGGTTGTATGTGATGCAGAACCTATAACTGTACCTCATTCTGAGGAAACTGGTCTTAATGCATGTGCGCAAACTTCCGTCCCAGATTGGCCTGTGCAGTCCGCACAGTCTGATTGGGGGACAACACTGTCAGTCTAAACTGGAATTTTGTTCAAGTCAGACATCCTTTAAACAAACAATTTCATATAAGCAGAAAGAGTCGTTCCTGAATAGCCTGTGCAGCCTGTGAGCACTGTACTAATCTTAGACATCATTTTACATACATGCACGAAGCCCAGTTTTTCTAGAGGTAGGCTCGACTCATCGGTACCTTATATCTGGTACTGCACACGGGCTGTGATATGAATTTCTCCTGCCATGATGTTCCCTGACCAGCTACTTATGGTGTTGCTCGCACTGGTGACCATGTTGTGTTATTTGATTGTTTTTGTTTTTAACTTGGTTTTGTTATACTACAAATATTTACTGGAAATAAAGTGACTTTCAACCTGACATCCATTCCTTTTTTATTAGTCCCATACAGATGAAACCGGAGGGGGACTTATGGTTTGCGCTGTGTGTGTCTGTTAGTCTGTCACACTTTTCTGGATCCTGCCATAATTTTAAATGTTCTTCATATGTTTAGCTCAGCTGAGCACAATGTGCTCATGGTGAGCTTTTGTGATCGCCTTTTGTCCGTCGTGCGTTGTGTGCCGTCAACATTTGCCTTGTAAACACTCCAGAGGCCACATTTATTGTCCAATCTTCATGAAATTTGGTCAGAAGCTTAGTCTCAATGATATATTGAATGAGTTCGAAAATGGTCACATTTGCTTGAAAAACATGGCTGCCAAGGGGCAGGGCATTTTTCCTTATATGGCTATAGTAAAATCTTGTTAACACTCTAGAGGCCACATTTATTGTCTGATCTTCATGAAACTTGGTCAGAAGATTCATCCCAATAATATCTTGTACAAGTTCAAATATGATGCCGGTTGGTCGAAAAACATGGCTCCCAGGGGCGGGTCATTTTTCCTTATATGGCTTTAGTAAAACCTTGTTAACACTCTAGAGGCCATATTTATTTTCCGATCTTCATGAAACTTGGTCAGAAGATTTGTCCCAATAATATCTTGCTATCTCAGGTGAACGACTTTGGGCCTTTCAGGCCATCTTGTTAACTCAGGTGAGCGACTTTGGGCCTTTCAGGCCCTATTTTTCATGAAACTTGAAACATGGGCAGATGGCAATATGGAGATTATGCACGTCATTTCATTTTTTCCTGCGTCAAGAATTCTTGTTGCTATGGCAACAACTGGACTAGAAATATTGCTGAAAATGGTGGATCCTGTGACAACTTTAAAAGTTCTTCATATTTTTTTCATGAAACTTGAAACATGGATAGATGACGATATGGATATTATACACGTCATTTCATTTTGTTTTTACGTCAAGAATTTTGGTTGCTATGGCAACAAATAAACTACAAATATTGCTGAAAATGGTGGATCCTGCGACAACTTTAAAAGTTCTTCATATTTTTTCATGAAACTTGAAACATGGATAGATGACATTATGTAGATTATGCACGCCATTTCATTGTGTTCCTACGCCAAGAATTTTGGTTGCTATTGCAACAAATAAACTACAAATATTGCTGAAAATGGTGGATCCTACGTAGGTAGGAGACTTTTATTGCTTAGCAATAGTCTTATTAATTCTGTATCAGATGTTTACAGCCACGAAATGTCGTTATATTTTTAAAAATAATTACATTTTATAATAGACACTAACTCTGCCCTTACTTTGCTAATGTATATCTCGGTAATGTTGCGATGGGAGTTTTTACAGAGTCAGGGTGGTAAAGATATATAAGGAAGATGAGTTTGTAGAGTGTATTTCTTGCATTAAAAAATATATGAAGTAAATGTATGCTGATGAAAGTTAAAGTGTATCTGAGCATTAATGCTCATTAAAGACGAGGTAACCAGGCACTTTGTAGGCGCGCAATTATTAGCTGGAAGTTGTGGGCATGCGCTCCTATAAACACCATCACTTTTAGTAATACCATTGTGCCCTTGATGTTTTTTGTCACACCAGAAGATTTTGACGCATGAAATATTTGCAAGCAACTGGTAATGCTGACATTGTCGTCAACTGTCTGTATCAGCAACTGGTCTTATCAGCAAATTGTATTGATAGCAAGTAACATTAATAGTAGGGTAAAGACCTAAAACAAAATAGTATTGTGCTCTCAATGCCCACTAGCTCGTCTCGGCAAAACGATATCCACGGAAATCTTTGTAAATTTGATATTGTTTTGCACATACAAATGTATTTACATTACAATTCATATAAACGATTTTACAATCTTAATTTCAAAAGTTAGAACAAGAATGTTAATGTACATGTATGTAGATTCTTATGAAAACGTGTGACTAAAATGACCCATGCTATCTGGCCCTTTTCAGCACCTTTCGGTACCTTTTATGATCCTGTACATATGTAAGCACTAGCAATATGCAGAAATGCATATTTTAAGGGGCTTATTTTGTCAAATATAGTAAATGTCAGTGCCTGATTTCATGGGTTTATTGCTATGGCTAGAAACGGATACACGTGATTGTATTGAGTAGTGATGTGATGTATAGTTATGAAATATGACATCATATTTCAATAACTGACTTCTTTGACACCACATCATTGGAATATATTCTCGTTCTGGCTCATAGTTATTTCACAGTTACTCTGTTCCTCTTATAAACAAAATACTGTATTCACATATGTATTCTAAAAAATAAAAATTTAAGACCCATCTATTTCTTAAAGTAACATATTTCCAACCTGTATTGAATAATTAAGTATTGATAGAGATATTTCATCGTCAGTCTTCAGCAGAAAAAGAATAAAAGACTATTAACACTAAATTTGGTACTTTCAATTATCAGACATTATTAAACATGTATAACTGCTGCGTTATTTACCACTACGATACCCTATAGACTTGATAATTTCTTATATCGCAACCGTTTTGTGATAGCGGTTTTACATTTCGTTCACTAGGTGCAAAAATAATTATAATGCACTTGTCGACTTTTAGCAGGAAAAGCAAATGCATACTCCTGTTAAGTGTATAATTGAAACATATTTTCATATAAATTCTGACTAAAGCATGACGATTTTATTTTTTTGATTCTAAAAATCATTTAGTGGACATAATGTAGTTTGTTTTATCATTTTTGTGAGCTAATTTGTAACCCAACACAATGTAGTTATCATACTTTTTTGCAAATTCAAAATAAGAAGTTCACATATATTTCGAAAACTTTAAGAAGAATCTATATCCATAAAATATCAGTTACGAGGCTGAGCCAGTATGACAATACCGCTTTCAACTATTGCACGCCTGTCCTTCAACGCTATAAATTGCAAATATTAAAAAACTTGAATTACAGCTGTTCCAGTAGGAGAGAAACTTTGTTATTTCACGAGGTACTTTTTATTACAACTAACATCCTGCCAGAACTTATCACACAAATTATCCCTCTAAGCACGAAAAACACTTGTTAAATACACACACTCGTGAATAAAATTGAGGTCGCCGCCTTGGAATGGTCTTTGCAAGAACATACGTATCGTCGGGATTAAGGGTTATAGTTTAAATTAGAAAACGTTGGTGAAATATTAAAGGTACATTCACCCTTAATTCAAGGCGTGTACCCTGCGTTCTGTTACCGCTTGAAGCGTCAAGGTCTCGCTGCCGTACCGTAGGATGGATAGTACGAGGGCATGCAGATGGGAGCTGATGGGGCTCTTTGTCCACAGCCTAATCAGTATGGCCATCTGAACGGTCGCCATGGCGATTCTTATTCGGACTTCAGCGGTACTGGTGCCTGTTCTAATATTATGAAGTTTACCTGGTTTAAATTACGTGATGTACATAGCTGACTGTACCAATAAAACATGATTACACTGGAGCTCAGGGCTCTCTCTCATTCCAACTTTCAATCGTGTTAAATCTATTGTATTCACATACTATTATATTGGTGCTTATTAAAAGTACTAAAAACAATACAGTGTCATTCTTTATTAACACCAACAGACTGATAACACAACCTGGTGTCAGAAGCATAAATAGCTCGTTAATTAAAATGGATTTAACTGGTGTACCTACTCCGTAGATGGACTTGGATAGTGCTAACCTTTAAGAGGCATTCCGTCGTTTCCGTCAACATGTGTCTTCAATGTTTGATGGGCCGTACTAGGACAAAACGGACAAGGCATATCTTTTGTTATTTGTCGGAGAGAGAGGCTGGGAAATATAATATGCTAAATTTGAGTGACGATGATCTCGAATCAGTAACAAGAATAAGCGACGCTTTTCAACACCACCTTCAACCAAAATCGAATCCTGTATTTCGACGATATACATTTAATAATGAACGTCAGGGTACTAGCACTATCGAAGAATTCTTAACCAAAATCAAAGTTCTTGCTCAAGACTGTTGCTTGGGATGACTCATGAGACGATATGATAAGAAACAGAATTGTATTCGGGATTTCGTCAGAGAAAATAAGGGCCAAACTAATCGAACAAGGTGACAAATTGACTCTCTCAAAAGCCATTGGAATGTGTCAGTTGTATGAATACGCACAGTCGCAGCTGAATCAAATAAAAACGGAAAGTCAAACCATGGTTAATGCTTTAAAAACGAACAGTAAATCCAGTCACCACCAGCAGGCATCGAAATCGTATATCAATTCCAAAGCTGCATCTGGTGCAAATCAGACAACACTGCTGTAGACCAACGGAGGGCGCTTCCAAGAACCGATGATCAACGTCGAACTGCAACACACGAGGGCCGACGTCGGGTGCATCCAATCGTGACCGGAAATGTGAAAACTGCGGGGGTAAGAGGCACTCGTCGCGCGACCATTGTCCAGCCAAAGAAAAGCAGTGTAACAAATGTCACAAGTGGAACCATTTTGGAAAAGTTTGTCGGTTAAAAACTGTGAACTCCGTCGCAGAAGACGTTGTGTTTGTTCACAGTGTAAAATCTGGTGTTAACAATGGCCAAGCGTTTGTATCATTTTGTGTTGGGCCTAAGCAAACGTGGGTCAGCTTCAAAGTTGATGCAGGATCGCAGGTAAACATTTAACCATAGTCTGTATATCAAACATCTGGTGTTTGAGGGCCATTAAAATTGACGAATGCCCTTCTGTTAGCGTATAACAATACACTTCTAAATACAAAGAGTATGGTTACTTTGAATTGTACATTTTCAAAGACAGGTGACAGAAAACCTGTACTGTTTCATGTTATAGAAACCAGGTCTTCTCCACTGTTGGGCCTCCAAACATCGCTTGAGTTTGGTCTGATTCAGGTCTCATTTGCTGTGGAATCTCAGAACTGAGATACGTTCTTGACAAAACAGAAAATACTAAGGGGCTTCCCAGATCTTTTCAAGGATATAGGTGCAATGTCAGTTCCATGAAAGATTCATTTAAAACATGATGCAATTCCTGTTTTGGAAAACCCCAATTGCACTAAAAGATAAGGTCAACGCTGAGTCAGTTCGAATGGAAAATTTAAGAGTCATTAGTAAGGTCATTAAACCTACAAAATGGGTGAACTCGATGGTAGTTGTTGAGAAAGGCCAATGCGAACTTCGAGTTTGTTTGGACCTTAAAGACTTGAACAAATGCATTCAACGTCCTCACTTCCATATGAGTACATTAGATAATGTATTACCATCACTATCAGGTGCTAAGTATTTAACCAAGCTAGATGCTCGGTCAGATTACTGGTCAGTAAGCCTTGATGAAGAGTCATCATACCTCACTTGTTTTAACACTGAGTTTGGAAAATATAGATACCACAGGTTAACATTTGGTCTTATTATGAGTGGTAATGAGTAAATTCATATATGTTGTATTTGGTTATGTGAGTGTCAACACTAATGTGAATACAAGATACACGAGTGTCTATTCTTCAATTTTATTTAACATATTTACAGGCAGCATATGGGCGTCTATATAGTTGCGTTGCTAGATAGCTAGTGTGCTGGGCTTATCGCCGGAGCGGGATTAAGCAGGAACCCTTAACACGTGGTTGATCACGTGTTTATTGTAATGTTCTAATAATACAACATTTCCCTCTTCATAAACAAAAAAAAATTGAACTGCATGTATAAATCAAACTATAACAAGGTTTAAAATTCATGCATAATTATATAACACAGATTAAGTACTCTATGTAACGAGTTTGTATTGTATTGATTCTTATGTGCTATGCACAAATCAAAATATAATACGATTGAAATTCATGCGTAATTATAGAACACGAATTAAGTTGTCTATGTATTGAATGATCATAAAATGAACGTTTGTCATAATCTGCTCCGTAGAAGCGCGCATTCCTCTTAACTACTCTCCCAGACCGTGTTGCGTAAGAATTGTCTGAAGGTATGACCTGGGCTGTCTTGGCTGAAGCAGCTGATTGGGGTTCTTTAGGGATATTTGCAAGGATGTTGTAGTCTGGTACAGATAAGTCTGATACATTTTAGTTAGTTTTGTGTAAACTAATGCGATTTCTGTGA
This sequence comes from Dreissena polymorpha, assembly GCF_020536995.1. Lineage (NCBI taxonomy): Eukaryota > Metazoa > Mollusca > Bivalvia > Myida > Dreissenidae > Dreissena > Dreissena polymorpha. Next base: position 98,404,336 of record NC_068361.1, on the reverse strand, counting down.
TACACTACTCCTTCTCGCGTTTGCACGGTGTAAGACCTTGGACAGTGCTTTTCTATTACTTTTCCCGGAACCCAAATTTTACCCATCTGTAACCTAACAGGGTCATTTACATTAAGTGTCGGGAGGGATCTGACCGACTCATCGTAGTTCTGCTTGCTTCTCGCCTGAGTGATTTTTTGAACACTGTTTGACCTTACGGGCATTGATAACCTGGGGGCACAGTGCTTGTAATCGGCAATACTGACTTAGTTCTGCGATTGAGTAACAGCTGTGCAGGGCTGTAGCCACAGTTGAGTGGTGTGTTTCGGTACTCGAACAGTACGACATAGATATTCTGATTGCTATCTCTAGCCTTTTTCATAAGTCTTTTCGCGATGCCTACACTTCGCTCGGCTAAACAGGTTTCTTGCAAGTGTAACGGCGATGATGTGGCGTGTGTGAAATTCCACGATTTTGCAAAGTCAGCAAACTCAGTGTTAGAGAACTGAGGTCCATTGTCACTATGCAGCACGTCGCAAATTCCGTTGCGAGCAAAATGTGTCTGCAATTTTCGAATTACTGCGTACGACTTTGTGTCCGGTAAAAAGTCAATCTCGAAGAAATTCGAATAATGGTCCACTGTCAGTAGGTAATCCCTATTGTCAAAATGAAACAGGTATGTTGAGAAAACTTGATAAGGCCTGTCTGGGAATTCTGACGTAATCATTGGCTCTTAAGCATTAAAGTCTCTGTGAGTGAGACAAATTGGGCACTGTAAAATGTGCTCTGAGATTTGCTTTTGCATTTCAGGCTAAAACATTAAGTCTTTGGCCCGCTGTAGGGTCTTGGTCACCTGTCTGATCATGTCGGACTGCAGAGATCTCGGAATAAGGAGTGTTTGACCTCTGAAAATTAGGTCGTCCTCTTAAGACCCTATGATTGAAGAATTCCATAACCACGGGGTTACATTTTGACCAAGATTCTGGCCAGCCATCTAGTATCGTCTGCTTTAGAATTTGCATCTGACTGTCGTCACGAATTGCCTGTCTGATAATTTCTAAATGTCTGTCAGTCACGAGCAGTTGTTTTCTGACCGAATGCACGTGTGTGTACAATCCGTCAATTAGAGTTGGGAACGTGTCATTTACTGAGTTTCTTGACAAATAGTCTGAGACGGGTATGTCTGTACCACGCACCTGTTCCACAGTGATGTCGTATTTCTGTTATGACAGAAGTAGTCTCTGAAGCCTAGGTGGCGCTGCCGATAGAGGCTTTTTTATGATTGATGAAATCGGTTTGTGATCACTGTGAACAGTCACGTGTCGTCCGTACGTCATTTGGCGGAATCGCTTGCAACCAAACACAATTGCAAGCAGTTCGCGTTCAATGTTTGCATACAGCTTCTCACTTGCTGTCAAGCTTTTTGAAGCAAACGCAATTGGCCTACCTTTCTGCCACAGGGAGCAACCTAACCCGTTTTGAGAGGCGTCGCATTCAAGCACAAGGGGCTCCTTGGGGTCAAAGTAACCTAGGACTGGTGCGTTCGTAATCACGGCCTTAACCTTTTCGAAAGCGCGCGATTGAGGGTCATCCCAGAGGAATTCTACCTTTTTTTGCAAGAGGCTCCTAAGGTGGCTGTTATCTCTGCGAGATTTTGCGCGAATTTTGCCAGGTAGTTGACCATGCCTAGAAAAGTCTCTAACACAGCTCGAGTTTGGGGGGCTTTTAGATCCGTAATTGCGTTTTGTTTGCTACTGTCGGGTTTCAGACCTTGACTGGAAACGACATTACCAAAGAATGGCACTTAAGTCGCACCGATAATACACTTGTCCGTGTTAAAACTGTTTCACAAAGTAAATAAAAAACACTCTTTAAACACAATATAGTGTACGTATAATTATCCGCACACAATCAAAGCTTACACTAAGATTTAAACTGGGTAAGACCGAGTTGCAACAGGATCGGTAAAACTTCCTTCTATTATATGTTTCATATTAATCTTAATCTGCGTGAAAATATCAAAACTAATTATCAGTAAAATTATATAATGCAGATAAAACATATTTATGTATTATACACACTTTTATCTGAACGCTCCGGATATTCACAGTTAACAGAGCATAGTCAATGTTTAAATTAAAACAATCATATAAAGTATAATGATTAATAATTACTTGAACATACGTTTGTTTATTGAAGACATCATAGTGTTGAAAAGAAGAACGAGCTATGCAGGTTACACGGTTAACAAAAAGTAATGTTCATCATAAAAAAAAATTGTTCATAAGTAATGAATCTCGTTACAATCTAAACAAGATACTAATATGCCAAAACACCTATATGCACAACATATGTTTTGGCAAAAGCGTCAACTTCAACAAAAATTACAAATAATTTTGTAGTTTATAGTGCATTTAAAAAACGACTTCCAAAATTGTGCCTGTCCACTATTCATACTTGTAGCACGCAACTTGATCATTAAAATTCTTATTTTCAACTTCATCGTGAATTTATATGAATACACACAACTTACAACTTATCAACATAATAAAACATTTCATCAGATTGGCAACGCACTTAATAATGTTGTAAATCTAATTACGAATGGATTCGTAATTGCTTACATACTGTTAAGAGATTGTACAAAGATATGCAACACAAATTCTTTTATAATAGGCGAATGTTCAGTTCACAGTGTTTACATGCCAATTGAGGGATAGTTCACAACTTTTCATGACAATTTTGATTATACCACCACGGTTATTTCACAGTCTGTTAGATGTCGACTGATTACCTGTTAAAGTATTATCTTAAAACTTTTAGGGTAATATTTGCACAAACATAATATTTCGAAAGACTCGCTCCAATATATGGTTACATACATAACTTATTTGAATACGTTACTTTTAGACAATCACTTGACAATCAATTTGTTTTTGTTTCTGACAGACTAAGGAACACTTAAAGCGTCAAGCCTACTCACGATGTAAGCACATGGTTTTCTGCTTGAGACACACATGAAGCAGACGTGTGCTTGCAATTTTGACAGCAAATTATATTTTCACCAAATGATCTTGTCATCAACTTTCAATAGATGATATTGTCACCACAATATAAGCGACTTGTATCTTCGGCTTGTGCATGCATACGAGCATCTGATATTTTCAGAAACAAAAATTGCAAGCAACCGGTAATACCAGTAAGTAAATGTTAATACCAACTGTACTAATCAGAAAATGATAATGCCATCAACTGCTAATGTTTGCGTGGGAAGTACCCATGGTGAAATAGTCTTTCCATGCTGTCTACAAGGGCAATCCAATACAATATGAGCATATTTAAAATGTTGATAGAATTTAACACAAATATTGATAAATATAATATGTTTCACAATCTTAATGTTAAAACAGGAAAGTTCATAATGTTGGCAGCTATGACAAGACTGGCCCGGTTACTAATGTAAGCACCTGAACACTCTTGAAGTCACATTAAAATATGTTCTAATGACATATCGGCCGATATTTGTTTCGGTTCTTTGAAAAAAATATTCTAATGATATATCGGCCGATATTGGTTTCGGTTCTTTGAAAAAAGTGACCGCCAGGAGGCAGTTTTCCTAAAATGGCTTTCGTGAAAAATTGTTAATGATCTCTGCCAAATATATTGACCAATCTTCATAAAACCTGTCAAGAACATTTTTCCAAATACATTCTCGTCTGTATTTGAAATTGGCTCATGTGAATTATGTCAACAGGTTAATACAATGTGTCAATGTTAAAACTCTAGAAGAAACCGTTTTGTCCAAACCTCATTTACATCGTAAAAACTGTGTTCTAATGGTTTCTTATCTGAATTTTACAAAACATTATCATAGAAATTGAATAGTGATGTTTGATAATGAACTTTCATTATTTTGATCTCAACTGTCTCCCAATAACTTAGTTCCTTGCTTTCTCAGGTTAGCGCCTTAGTGTCCACGGTCCTCTTGTTTACATTTTTTTTCTTTGTATTGTACAACATTGTTGGTACATAGTGCAAACTTTATACCATCTTGATTTCACTACCTTAAGCATTAAGGGACGTGACTTTTTGAGTATATGTATACTATCTGCTTTGACTGTACTGGTTGGGTTGGTTCAAAAAGCATATCACTTAACACAGTCTACGCGACTAATAAACTTCTCAAAACACTTTAAATAAAACCACAATATTCTATACACCGCACCGCACTCACTGAGTACAGGCAGAAGGTTTGAGAACGCTATAAAGCGGATTTTGCTTAAACCTTTGTCAGTCCAGTAATATGATCCTCGTTGTGCAGGTAAATTAGATCTCGTTATTTGTCGCATGTTCCCGGTTTCAAGTGATAATAGGATTTTGTCCTGCATTCCTTTTATTTATAGTGCATTGTTCGAAAAATTATAGGACATTTGCAGAGTACAGCGTTTGAAAATACGCATAATTTTGCTCGACAATGTGTGTTTATAAAGTATATGTTTCACAAGAAGTACCAGTTAAAGTTGATAGAAGGATTGGTGGTATTTCATAAACAAGTACGAGATAATATTCGCTGTGTATTTCGATCGATATTTTAAGACCTAAGAAACCAGAAGGTACTAACTGCGTTTGTCTTCAAAACCAGTTGGTACATTTTTGTTTCTCCAGCCTTGAATGAGTATACTTTTCAAGGACATCTGGGTTTGAAGCCTCGATTCCATTCTGCACCAGAAATTTGACATTAATGCCGATAAGACAGTACAACCACTTGCTCTATCCTTCTGTATAAGGTTGTAATCAATTGGAGTACTTAGACTCGTTATGTTTTTAAACACGTTGTTTTTAATTGAATAGTTTAGCCGTCGATTAATCTGGAACTTAAGAAACGCGACGTGCATAGCCGGCGGTATTTGTTCACAAGTGCATGTAACATAATATTAATAATTTGTTGAACCGACATGTTTTGTAAACGGACCACTTGGAATTGAATAATGGCAACCTCCGGGAAATCGTCGGGTGAGGTATGTGGGAATAAAATGCGAGCGGAACACACAATCAGCAAAGAACTAGATTCGGGAAGTACGTCTGTAGAATACAAAGAAGAACCTCCGCTATCAGAACACGTAAGTAGATCATTCATGCAGATCGATGCATTGTGTTCCACAGTTTTAGTCATATGAAACATAATTATTCACGAGATACCGGCTACCAATGTCAAAGACAGGATATCAAAAGATTTGGCAAATAAAAATCTAATTTAAATATTTTTCATTATTTATTTAAATTCAATAATCGCATCGGTAATCACAAGTTCATCTTTTGTACCAGAAGAGAACATGTTTTGGTTAATGACTGTCGCAAGCGTGTACATTTTGTGATTATAGATTAATCTAATTTGCTCCTTTAACAATTATTCATAATAGTACAGTTTATTATGTACCTATATATACCATTCATTCAATATTCGAACCACTCGACCGTCAAATATGTTACTGTTATAACCATGGCTAAAACATACTTTAACATACAATTCTTAATGATCTCTGGGGGTTAACTGATAGATATTTGGAACTTAAGTATCACAACCTTACTTAATTACGCGAGCGCTCGCCCTCTTTCACACAGCTGTGAACCATAATAAAAACATGATTGAAAATCGTCGTGTACAATACAGCGATTTGTATGATGAAAACAGTAGTAAACTGGAATGCTGACACTTGTCTTGCCAATCGACTCGTCCAATATCGGTATTTGAGCGGTGTATTTCGTCCAAAGATATCAAGATATTGTACAAAACGGTGTTAATAACATTATCGGTATACATGAGCGTGTTGCTGGGACATAGAAAACTTCACGAAAAGCAATATTGTTTGCTTCATACAAACATTGTGATTTCAAATAATAAATAAACTACCATGCTTACAAAAGAATGCCATACACAATTAATGTTTAGGTTCTAAACAACATGAAAGAAATCTTCATTACCGACAACGAAGCAAAAGATAGCTTATTGAAAATATATGGACAAGTTATAAAGATGGTTGATGAACTTCCAAAAGAATTGTCAACTTTGTTGTCAAGGCTATACGGAGATGTTTCATCAAAGCTGGAAATGAATGTCACTTTAGTTTCAGAGAAATGCAATCTCGTTGTTGCAGGTAATAATAATCATTGTTTAACGATATTTACTTACATATTCTTTATATGTAATATCTTACTGATCATGCATATAATAATCGTCTTGTTTCGTTCTAATAAGCGAGTAAAGTTCAAATGCAAGCATCATCATCTTGTTATAACAATGATTTTTTTGCTACATTTTGTATCATATAATAATTGCCCGTTATCAAGTAAGTGGGTAGTAAAGAAATACTGACTTGAACGTTAAATTTTTGCGTTTTGAAATTTGAATTACAGCTTTACTGTTTTATGACAGAAACATTGACTGAAACACAAAGTAACAATACAAATTCATTTTTACAGGCGAGTCAAACTCTGATATGAACAGTGTTATAAACACAGTTCTGGGATCCGAGATACTTCCTAATCCGCATGTACTTTCGCCAGGAACTATATGTTGTGTGCATACAGTACCCTCTAACGTGGAGGGATATTTTGTGATTCAAATGACCAATGGATCGAGCGAGAGACATTCTTATCCTAAAGTGCCGGGCGCGTTTCAAGGTCTATTGTCTGACAAAATGAAGGGAAAAATGTCACAGCGCATTGAAACGTATTGCCATCTGGCAGTGTTTGGAAACACCGTAATTTTACACTTTATTATACATATTATGTGTTTACTTTTATTTTACACTATTCAAAATGTATACATTTATAAATATGCATGTGGAACGAAAACTCAAAAAATGTAAATGACTTCCTTTACACTATAGGATAGCGTTACAATTGTAAGTCATCTTGGAGGGGATAACCTATTGCCGACAGAATTCATGAAGTCGGTTGATGATGCTTCAATTCTCATTTATGTAGTTAACAGCGCATGTTCAGATGGTATTCAAGAAAATAAGGTATATTATTTTCGGTCCACTTATACTTGCTAATACAAACACTACTTTGGGTGCACACTTCATATGTGTACATCTCTCATATAAACCTATAAATGTTATGTTCACAAATGTATAATAATATGAAAATTTCTAATATGTTAAACCACATGCACTGGTTGATTAACGAATGGTCATAATGAATGAATTAAATTAACATGTACGTGTATTTCAGTTGATGCAAATGTGCAAACAACTACAGTCAGACGCACGAGTGGACAATTTAAATAGCTTTGACCCAAAATGCATGATGTTTGTATGCAATAATTGGGATATTGTTGAGGAAAAGGAACGCTCCGATCCTGGTGCAGAGAATAGAATATGGAAAGAGATTGTTACGAAGATACAGAAATATTTTCCTGGAATTTCTGAACATGATCAGATCTACAAGTTGGGCACCACTGAGGCAAGTAATCTACACGTCTTATGCAAAAATGGTTATACGTTTTTAATGTTAAAAGAGTATGTATGTACACCATTTCCAAAATATTTATGCCGATTGTAATAATTGTATAACATTTGGAAAATACTATATCTGTACTTGTTGTAAACTATAAATGTCCTAGTGCTTATCTGAATTTAAAATACAGTTATTTAACAATCAACACTTCGCTTATTGAAATTAGGCAAGCAGATGCAGGCGTTCTGGACAGATACTGGGCGATCGTTTGAAGAAAGTTCTTGAAGGATTCCGGAATGTTATTCTTGCAAGTCAGAAAGGAAAACTTCAGAAACATTTCAGGTTATGTTTTAAGTGTGCATAAATAATTGGGGTCCATGTTATGTTTAAAATAAATTTGAATAAGGCATAAACTTTTTCTACTTAAATTAATTTACATGAACATGTAATAAAAACAAAACGTTTACCGAAGCTGTTGTAATGATTTGATTATAGTTCGTTGTATTTAATATTTAAATGACAAACCAGTTTAAAGTGTTACAATCTATATCTATTTATATCTTAATTACTTATTCATATTACACGTGTCTTATTGGTTTTCAGATGGTTGGAAAGTCTGCTACAACACGTTCAAAAACATGCATTAGTAAGGATACAGTTTGCAAACGATACCAATAAGTCGAACGAAGATGTGAAGCAAGCTTTTAAAAAGCTTCAGCGATTCGAAGCGGAGTCAACAAAGGTACTTGAGCAGTGTTCGAATTGGTTCATCAAGTGAAAGATTTTTAAGTTATGAAGGTGTATGCCACTAATGCGGAAAGATACGCCTTTATGCTTGTATATAGTGCAGATTTATAAAGTTTTGCAAGAAACACTGTAATTGATGCGTTTGATTTTCTATTTGTTTGACAGATGAAAGCGGACCTTAATCGGGGAGCAAATGAACGATTTAAGCAAATGGTGGTGCTGCTAGAAACACACCTGAATCAAACGACTGTTCAAAGCGATATCAAGAGTAGATTCTATGCCAATATCAACATGCCCCTTTCCAATAAAAACATCGACGAAATCAGAGCAGAGGTGAAGAGGTATATTCAAGGTCTCATATTACAAGCCATACAGAAGTGGGAACTACACTCTAAACACTACCAACGCACTGTTACAATTATAAACGAGGAATTTGAAACGAAAGTTCAGTCCCTGCGAGAAGAATTTGAAGACGTTGAACGACTTTTGCATATTGAGAACAAACCCAACAATGATTTAACAGGTTTGTTATGTCATCAGTGCCTTAATTTGTGAATAATAATATAATTTAAAAAACATGATAAAACCATATTTTAAAAATTAGCAAAAGTATTCATGTTAATGCTTGAATCAGATCTTGTTATCTAATGCCCATTTAATTTTGCATTAATGTATTTATACGAAGCGGTAAATTAGTTTTGAGTTAAAGTATTGCTTGTTTTTTTTTATGTTATTTTATTTGATAACCATTTTTGTTGCAATAGGGACTATTGAAACACCAGTCGATGACTCTTTGCCAGTTGGTGGTAAGGTATTCATTGCGGTAACAGCACCTATATGGATTCCACTTGGCATAATTGCTTCCTTGATTGCCATCCCGGTTGCTTTTGGAGTATTTATGAATGATAAAAGTAATTTGGACGACTTCCGGAAAGACAGATCACCGTTTATGGAGAAGTGGTTAAAGGAATCTTTGAAAGAATTCTTGAAAAGGAAATCAATTGAAAAAACTGTGCATGAAAATTATGTTTTAATCTTAACGAAACGAATAGATCAATTGAGTGCCCGTATTGTTTCAAAATCAGTGCAAGCAGACATGGTACATCTGGAGTCCATTTTGAAAGACAGGCGTGAATCACGCGAGATCGTTGAGGATTTTACGGATATAAAGACCACCGTTCAAGATCATATTGCGTCATTGAGATTGTTCGAGCTACAATATCTTGCCAGCGATAAAGTTAACTGTGTTGACATAACTCGTGTTAAAGAAATCGGTACCGGACATTTCTCAGACGTTTATGCAGCTAAATATTTGCAGGAGGACGTAGCACTGAAAGTTATTAAAAGATCATCCGCTACGATGTTTACACATTTGGTCGAGTTAGAAATATTCAGGTATAAACAAGTTATAACTGTAATTTTGCCTATGCTGTGTTTTAGTAAACATGTGGACATAATAATAATTAAATGTATTTACTTTTAGTTTTACATTAAAAACGTTCCAATTTTCTTTCGAACTATGTGTATTTTGTAGCGCTTTTGATTTTCTAGAATATAGCGCTATATATTTTGATTAACCTTGAAAGGCTATAAAGGTTATTTAGGCAATACACATGGGACTCATCAAGATTTCAATTACATTAGAGATACAGAAAATAGAATTTAAAAGGTATCGACGAAATTAAATAATTTTGGAAAAGGGTATAACTCTTCAAGTCAACTGTTAAATTACTGAGATAAATGTTCATCTTCGACAGGAGGTTAGATCACAAGCACATTGTGAAATTTAAGGGAGCATGTTACACTGACATGTTGCCAGCTGTGGTTGGAGGCGGAAAGCGGGAGAAGCTGAGCAACTTCCGGTTGATGTTCCTGTTCGAACAATGTGACACCAACTTGGAAGATTATGTATTTAATAATGACAAACTCCAGTGTGGGTGAGTTTTTTTCCAAGACATTTTATTACAAGACTGGTCACAGATACATCATATACAAATACAAATCCAACACAACTTAAGTCATGCGTTATCTATAACATTAGTTACGGTGAGTAACCGCCGTAGAGATTATTATTATCAAGCTTTAGTTTCTTAAAGGAATTATTTTTTACGCTTACTATTTGTAGCGATCAGGCAGTCAGAGACATTGGATTTGTTCAAAAGAAACATGAAGACATTTTATTTTAGGAAGTTTGACACACTGTTCTAAATTGTATAAACATTTTAATGTGCTAATTTAATGTGTGTTTTAAACCCCACAATCAATGCACTCACTCATCAATTCATTATTTATTTATCTACTTATTTATTTTAACTTAATTTAAGTAGTGTTTTGTTTTATGTATTTAGTTTGGTTATTTTTAAGTGTTTATCAGATTTTAGTTACTGCCTATATTTATATGGTGTCAACTTTTTACCTCGTAACTTGTATGAATTTTATGTTATATTTACATGTACAACGCCATTGAATATGCACGCATAAAAATAGGCGTTTATTCAAATAAATCGGTTTCAGTTTCATGTAGTTTAATTTTCAATCTAAAATGTGTGACTATTCAGGTTGCAGAATCAGTGGGGTTTTCAGGGGTTTACACACGGGCTTGACAGAATGTAAACACACCGTTCAGATGACAAAAATTCACGTTGCGTGAAGCATAACCGTATAAATAAATGCAGTACACATAGAAGCACGTGATTTTAAAGAACACATTCTTATTAAATAAAGTAATTATCATGTATTTATAATTTCTATAAACAGCATTAAAATCTGTCTTTTATGCACTAGTTGAAATTTTTAAGAAACAGTGTTTTAAAAAGTTATTTGAAAAAATCAAGACTTACCGGTTTCCACAAAGCCACGTGATCCTGAACCCTGCTATCTTATATTCGTAATTGCAAAAGTGATGTTAAAACTTTTTAAATATTGGTTGGATCATTTTTATCGTTTAACAATTATCAAATGTGTGTCTTCGTTAAGAAATAAACCACCAAAATCCAGAGGTCAAGCATTCGAGTTCTTTGGCCGAACAGGAAAGGCTGTTTGCTCTGCTATGTTGTTCATTCATGGGGAAGGCTATGCGCATAGGAAAATGCACCTGAGAGGCGTTTTGGTAAGATATATCGCCTTTCAAATGCAATATACTGTCAAACGGATACATACATGGAAATGGTGTTGAAGGTTGTGAATTAAACATGTGAGCGCATACAAGTGGTTTATTATTATTTAAACAGAGTTACCACCTTCTTTTATGCAACACAAAATTGTTTACACAGTTACACAGCGGAACAGTGAAGCTTTGTGGACCGACCTGTAGGCCGGATACGAACATAAATGATGGGTCTAGGATTTTGGCTCCGGAAGTTGTGGTACAAGGAAACATTGGTCAACACACGGATATATTCGATTTTGGAATACTGCTGTGGGAACTTTGGTATGGAAGGTAAGACAAATGCATTCACTCAACAGTTATCTGTCAAAAGTGTCTATTGTAATACTTTATTGAAGCAAACACAATGCTGTTTTAAGTAGCAAAACGGTCTTATATAAAGGATTGTTAACATAAAATTATAATTGACAATCTTTAAATCTGTTAAAGGATCGAATAAACGGCCCGTAAGATATAATTTAGTATGTATTACTCGATTGCTAAGCGTATATTATTAGCGGTAGTATAAGTAAATAGCACCGATATACGCATGCACATTGTTGATAACGATACTGTGGTTTTTGTAATTCTGATTGAAATGCACGCTTTTTGTTCTGGCGCTAGATCAAATCCCAGAAGAACACTTTGGCATTTATATTTTACACGGCATTATCAGTATATAATAGTTATGTTAAAATGCTCGTATGTTATCTATATATGTACATTTATAGTTAAATAAAATCCAGTCCTATTGCAATATAATATTTTAGAATACTTTTCATCACGACAAATGATAATATATGTTTAAATCGTTTTGGTCCGAACTAAATCAAATGATTTATAATCAAAGCAATCCAATCAAAACAAAAGCCAATTCCTTTTATGTTTATTTATCACTAATACTTTGCACTAATACTTGGCACTCATACTAGTGCCTGTATGTATTATTTATCCGTAAAAACGTTTGCTTATTGTGAGCGTGTTTTAAAACAGAAATGCGCTTTGACTTTTAATTTACGAGTTTTTCGAATGTAGAAAATGTTTATTTAAACGTATACCAGCCAGGAAAAGCATCAGGTTATAAGTATATTCAATTTTGTATGTGTTTAAAACGAGGTCGTTCTTTTGCGAACCGCAAATCTTTGTCAAATATTGATTTGAAAAGTAATTCGTTTACTTGTATTCATCCTTTTATCTTAGACGGGCAGCTATAGATTTGAAAAAGATTCGACTCATAACCAGCAGACAGCATCCTGATTGCAATGCCGAGCACGCAATGCCAGAGGCTCTGGCACGTGTTGTAGAGAGTTGTTGGGCGCTAAACCCAAATGATAGACCTGGTGCCGGTCTGCTGTTGGACAAAATGTATTCGATTATGTAACAAATGGATGCTTTAAAGCTGCTATTTATGGTTTAATGTAACGCACTGATGCGTTATAGCAGCAATTGATAAAAACCTAAATTATATCTGTTTCTCATTTAAAATACCATGCCACAAAAATTGTCCCGGATTGATACTTCGACACTGATAACCAAACATAACTTTGTTTATAAAAAGTGGAAAAATACATGGTCAGTTGAAATGAGTTAATGTTATTATTAATAGCGGCTTATGGGCACAGATCAGACTGTGTGTTTCATTATATGTTTATGTTTATAAAACTCGTAAATGTACGTCATTTGGATATGGCTACGCTTAGAGTTTTTGCTATATGAAGTAGATGCCAATGTTTTTCATTTAAAAGTATAGACTGTATATACATTAATATTTTTATACTGAATAGTATATGTTAATTTAAGATTCATCAATGATGCAAAAAAAACTACAAAACAATACTATGCATACAGTGTTAACAAAAAAACATTCGTAAGAACGTACATTTTCGTTGAACGTATATAAGAATGGTAATGCACACATTTTCAATGTTGTGTTGTATTGCAAGTGTACATGAACAATAACGACAACCAGCATAGATACATAGAAATTAGAAAGAAACATTTAATACTTGTTCAGTATACTGCATCTGCTTACTTTGTTTTCTTTTAAAGGGAACACTAAAAACAAACACATACGTGTTCTGATTTATAACAAGTATTAACAAGATATGTGTCGATCCGGTATGGTGTCCCCTGATTCTAATTTCTTCTAACAACTCCACATACTTTAAAAATATATGTGGCTTAATTGTTAGAACTACATGTTACATACTTAGTTATTTTCTGATAAGTTCATGATCTGAAGTGACGGCGATAAATGACCTGTGTATGTTTTATAATTAATTATGGGATTCACGAGATCCGTCACTGCTCTTAATATATTTTTTCAAGGCATGGTTTGGTTCACTTGTGTGCTTTATTTGGTTTTAATCACATTGTTATCAATTGTATATGCAGCATATCACATGACATAAATACACGACTGGAGGAAGGTATAAGATTTGTATAATAATTCCTATATTTTTACTCTACAGATGTGTGCATATTTGATCTGTTTATCTTGCAAAATCATCCTGGTCTCATTTCCTTCCATAAGTAACCAAAACAAAATGAAACTCGTAGGGTAGAAATATATTGTATCTCTTTGTTGTTACCCACGTGACTTTTAAGATGAATACCATGTTTTGTTATTCGGCCCTTGTTATAACAATATTCTGAAAAATTATATAAAATATAATTATTTCAAGCAACCGTCAGTATATTTACTCCAAAGCATTGTGAGATCATGTACAAAACCAGAAGACAGTAAGTTACCTGTTTTTGTGACAGAAGCTTTTTAAATCAGAATATCCATATTATATATTGTTCAAAGTATGACTAGCAGAATTGTTATTTTACGCAGGTTCTTGGTTTTTTGATGGTTTATTTTTTATGTTTATTATCCTCACATAATCAGTGAGCTAATGTGTCACTAATTATAATTATTATTTCACTAATCAATATGGTATTTCTTAGATATTCCATTTCTCATATTCATTATACACAACAAACATTATTTTTGTATTTTTTATATATGTAAAATTTTTCTCATTTTTTAATTTGCTGTGATGTTTAATCTTTCTTAAATATGTGTGATTTGTCTAACTAGTATTATAAGCTTAATTATCCACATGGCATACGTAAGTTAATCTTGTTCATAAATTGCTCAATTAAAATATGAGGCTCTATTTCATATACTTGGACACGATGAAATGTTTGTATTTTAATTATAGAATTGCACTTTGGTTAAAAATGTTAAAAACTGTTATCGATAGCAACTATCAATAACAGTTCAAAAATGTTTAACAAAGTGCATTACTACATAGAAAATTATTTAGAATTGTTAAAGACATGTACCCAACAGTCAATCTTGTGGTAAGGTATGCTCCTCTTATTCTGAATAGTTCAGTTTCTTTATTGGGTTACAACAAAGGGTTGTGGTGTAAGCTATTTTGGTTTCGTTCTTTGTTTGAGCTTTTGAGCTTTATTTACAGTGTAAACTAGGTGCAGGCTTATATATAAATGATATAACTTTGCTTTTGTTGAACTAAAGGTAAAATTTCTAAAGAAACTCAGCAATATTTAGATCAATAATTTTTATATTGTTGTACATATTGTCTGACAGTAAATACAACATAAACGAAAACATGCTTTTTTGAAAACGTGTAGTTACTAGAATTAAATATACGACCATTCGCAATACATAGGGACGTAGATTTTCTAAGATTTAGCAATTTGATACCGTTGCTACTTTGACTATTATTAACCTGTTTCCTGACTAGTTTTTAAAGGAAAGAGATGACATTGAGAATTAAATCGTCGGATAAGAATATTATTGGTTTATTTGTCAGGACAAATATTTTGTGTATCCAACACAATCAGAAAACTGTTTATGTTTTATGTTTTATGTCAAATGTTTATGCAACCCTGCTTATGAAAATAAATGTTTTTAAATTAAGACTTATTTTGCTATATATTTGTGCAAACATGAATTATATATGCGTGAATGAAAAAGGGTTAACACTTGAAGTAAAGGCAACTAAAGCACACACGTGTGTTAAAGAGCACCCTTGTTTGTTACCCATGGCACAATTGATAATTCTATATGTTGCAGTGACCATATCTTATTCATATAATATTTAAGCGCATTTGAACGTGCACTCTTGCATGAAAAGGGCTCTATATAAATCAGGTTAAATTATATAAACTTTCAGAATTTGCCTATAAGTATAATAATTTACATGGAATACATTATTTGCAAACGAAAGCAATCGGGCCCGAAGTAACTCATATTGCTAAGTTCATATTGCTAAACTAAGCGATGCTATTCAGAATTACCCAGTTTTACTGCATAATAGTTAAACTGTGCAAACTTATGTTGTATATATAATAATGATGAATAGTTCATTATCATCTCACAGTGGAATAAAGGTTTACATTATTTATGCCCAGATCAGGAAAGAATTACTTCTCTAAAACTTGAAATGTTAAACACGTTTTCCATAATGAAAAGACCGGGAATTATTACCAGACGAATAAGCCATCTTTCACAATTTTATTTTAGTTTTGTTTCCTAGTAAGAAAAATAAAACTTTGAAAAAAAGTTTGCCGGTCTGGGTATTCGAACCCGAGACCTTTAAATGACGCTTTACATGTTCTCATTAGTGCTCATTAATAATCGCGTATGCAATCAGTATGTTTCAAACACGTTCATGGTAAATTGCCTGTAGTGAAAACCATTTAAGAGCAAGATGTGTTTGTGAAACACTATGCCCCCCATATATTTGACCTTTCACCCTGAAGGATGACCTTGATATTAACCTTTAAGCACTCAAAATGTGCAGCTCTATGAGATACACATGCATGTCAAATATCAAGTTGCTATCTTCAATATTGCAAAAGTTATGGCCAATGTTAAAGTTTGACGCAAACAAACCAACAAACAGATATGGCAAAAACAATATGTCCCCAAGTAAAGACTGGGAGACATAAAACTGTGACAAAAGAACGCTTAGTTTATTGCAAGTGTAATACATTCAAACATATTTTTAAAATACTATATTCTCGTCAACCCAATGATAAGTCAATATTTAAGCTGGCTGTCTTTTGAAAACGACTATTTGCTGTAGGTAAACTTACAAGTATTAAGTTTGTCGATATAATCGATACAAAAGAAGCTAACATGCAACGCCGGCAAATAATTCGCGCGGGTTAGTTATGAATTATTATCAATACTTCATGCTGGTAAAAGCAGAATGATCTTAATGCTGTTTATTTCAATAGCAGTTGATACATTTTTGATTACATTATACGAACAAAGGCAGTTTGTATGTACTGGTTTTCAGATTGTAACTTCATTATTCACCAAAGCTGGTCGTTAATTACGATGTATCGATAGCAAATAATATTTTGTGTGTGGTTGTATTGAAAAGCACATGGCTGAACTTGCAATATGATACGCAGTGCAAAATGTCCAAAATAGTGTGATGTTCGGTTTGTGTGTGTGTTACAAGATAATAAACGATATTTGTTAGTTTAAACGTATTTATTTCAAATAAGAATGCATTTACACATGAAACATACAACAATTGCATACAAACAAGTTTGATTTGGATTAGAACGGAAGACTTCGTCTTATATAGTTCTTCTCCAAAAGGGTTATATTAAGTTGCATTTTTTCAAGCGAAAATTATTGGTTTACTTATACATATAACAACAATGAAATTATTTTGATAAGGAGATATAGTAGTTAATAGAGAAAAGAAGAAAAGATTGAGAAGAAATGTTTAAGAAAGATACATGTATAAATTGACAGCGATAGTTCAAAAAAGTATAGTATAAACACTCTACATACATGTCGGAATAGACTTAGTAAGAGAACAGAAGTTCTAGAGAAGTTCTGTAGCAAAAACTATGTTTCGAATCGTTTGCTATCGATAATATATTTGTGTACTGCCTCAGCAATATTGGTATTAGTTTGATAATTTAGAATGCTATCTCCATATACGATCGTTTGGACAGAGGGGACGGAATAAATAGATATAGTGTTCAGAAGTTCTACACGGATATTTATATAAAGCTGGCTTTCAAGGAAATAATGAAATGGTGATTCTCTTTGACCGCATTGACATAGAGGCGATGCAATTACGTTACGCCTGAATAGATGTTCATTTAGCGCACTACAATTAGTTCAAATGCGTGTGTGTAAAATTTGAGAGCGTCTCTTTCCATAGAAATAGGTGCTTCTCTAAACTGCATTTTGTACATTAATACTAACTTAAGTTTTCGTCGTCTTTGACTGAGAGTTTCCCAACCTATTTCATTATAAAGATCTTCCAGTGACACTAATCGAGTACAACCAGTTGATACACGAGCTGCCTCTTTTTGAATTTTCTCTAATTCATCCTTTTCATATTGGGTACAATTGTCAAAAATAACATTTGAATACTCAAGTATTGGTTGTACGAATGCAAAATATATAGTTTCAAGAGATGTCTTATCAAGCATTGATTTGAGACGACGCATTATATTAATACGCTTCCATGCTTTTTCTTTAATGAACGTTATATGTTCATGCCAAGTACAGTCATTTGTCAAATATACTCCTAAATGTTTGTGGATATTTACTATAGGTATGTCAACGTCCCCCATTGAAAGCGGAGGATGATGCGGTTTATTAATTTTACGAGATATAAGCATTGATTCTGATTTGGAGGGATTAAAATATACTAGCCATTGATCAGCCCATCGTGAAATTTTATCTATGTCTGATTGTTAAACAGCTGCAACATCCGGCGAGTAAACAATCATAAAGAGACTTGTATCATCGGTAAATAGGTTTATTTGGGCTTGTATATCAGCTACTATGTCATTGATGTAAACAAGAAATAGAAGGGGACCTAATATAGACAACTGTGGAACACCAGCGATAATTTCTGCAGGAGTTGATTCTGCTCCTGGTAGAATGACTTTCTGTTTACGATTAGAAAGATAATTTGATATATATGCTAATAAATCTCCACGAATGCCTTCTGCTTGAAGTTTGAACAAAAGACCCCCATGCCAAACTATGTCAAATGCTTTACTTATATCGAAAAATACAACTCTGACTTCAAGACCATTGTCTAAAGCTTTGCAAAATGTATCATAAATATAGGTTAACTTATTAACTGTCGAATCGCCAGGCATAAAGCCAGATTGAGTCCGTGTAAAGAAGGAATTAAAACGCAGGAAATTAAAAACATGTTTGTGGATTATTCGTTCAAAGACCTTTTCGATAGTATTAAGCAAGGATATAGGACGATAATTCGGAACAAGAGCTGGATCACCCTTTTTGAAGATCGGACACACGTTTGCAATTTTCCAACATGAAGGCATTTTACGAGCAGAAAGACATGATCTGAACAGTTCACATAGGGGAGAGCTAAGTTGATACATTGCTTCCCTGAGGATACGATTATCGATTCCATCAGGTCCGGAAGCTTTTCCTACCTTTAAACATTTAATTGCGTCGATGACTTATTCCTGAGTAATATCAATTGAATTTAAGCTGTTATTGTTATCGGTGTAATGCGTAGGAAGATCATGATTTTGTACATCGATTGTTGATTGATTTGCAAAATATGAATTAATGAGTTCAGCTTTGCATGTGTCATTTGCCTCAAACGTGTTCGAATGTTCATCGTATAGGGGTGGACTTGATTGATGTGTGTTTGTAGAAATGAAAGTGCGCAATGTTTTCCAACATTCCTTAGCACATAGCTCAGAAGACTTCAATTTATTGGCCATGTTCTTGAAGTAATCAAATTTAGAATTTCGCAACAGGAGGACAACTCCATTTCTTGCATGTCTAAAATTTGACCAGTGAAGATCGGTATTAACCTTTTTGGCTTTTCTATAAAATCGTTTTTGGTGTCGATTTTTTTCTTAATTTGATTATTCATCCATGGTAAATCACGTGGACGTATACATATGTTTTTGTTTGGGATGCACGACTTCGCTTTTTGTAAAATAGCATTAGTAATGTAATCAGCATATAAATCAATATCATCACATTTTAAAAGATGCCATTGTGTATTAGTAAAAAGAATATGTAACCTATCGTAATCCCCAATATCATAACGCCAAATATGCCGATAAAAAGTTTTTGCTAAGGGTTTTTGGAATTTCTAAATTCCAAAGGTAGGACAATAATACCTTATATTTTGGTCCAGAAAAAGTTCTCCAATTCCAGAAAATATGATATTGTTCTGGTTACTTGCAAAAATTAAGTCAATTATTGAAGATGTTTGCTCTGTGTGGTGAGTGGGCTCATGTATAAGTTGTGTAAGGTTAAATTGTTGACAAAGGTTTTCTACTTTTGATAATGATGATGGTGTGAGTAGATTCAGGTTAAAGTCACCTGTAATAATAACATCATTTATACATGTATCACAAGCTAACCCAAAAGAGTCTTCAATTGCTCTTATATACACTGAATCTGCACTTGGCGGCCTATAAAATACTCCAAAAAGGATTGATTTATTTTTGTTAAGAATAACTTCAATCCATATACTTTCAATATGATTAATTCAAGATCACTTCTTTTACAAGCAATATTTTCATTTACATATATTATAACACCTCCATGTGAATCAAGGGGCGG
Organism: Dreissena polymorpha; assembly: GCF_020536995.1. NCBI lineage: Eukaryota > Metazoa > Mollusca > Bivalvia > Myida > Dreissenidae > Dreissena > Dreissena polymorpha. Next base: position 98,384,384 of record NC_068361.1, on the reverse strand, counting down.
TCTTTTCGGATTGGCAAATGGAATCCATTGAACATGATGTCACTAGATAATACTGAGTCATTTAACCAGATTTCAGAAAATGCAATTATGTCAAACTCATGAAGACCAGTGTTAGGTATGTCTAATTTATGCACCAAGCTTTGGACATTGTAATGTACAAAAGATAAGTGATTCGTCGCTGAAAGATTACAAGTAGGTGAAGAACTATCTGTATCTGTGTGTATCGATGATTCGGAAAATGAGGGTCCTGGGTTTGGATGGATATCACCTGACTGTAACAAGATACCTGCTAACCAAAGAAGTGTTCCAACAAACTTGAAGCAATAAAGGAGCTTTATAAGAAGTTGAATATCATCATATATGTGCGTTCCTAACAGGAAATGCCTTCGCGGATGTTCCACAGTAGTTGATGCATTTATCGAATTATATACGCTAGTATACGCAGAGAAATCAAACTTAATACATTTAGCCATATTTGGAAGACATACAATAGAGCAGTAGCGAAAATCTTACAGGCGTCCTGTATGAACTCATGACAGCGTTTCCAAACATGTGTTTATTCTTAAACATTATGAATTGTTCCAATAAGGACGAGATGAGACTGAAACGCTGACATAATTCGTTTCATAATACAACCGGTAAAGCCATATAATGGTACGCATATTTCTGCTGTTTGGTAACAACGTTGCAACAGAATTGGAAATGAGGAAGTGATAGATCACAGAGGAGAAAGGAAAAGAGAGCAGGGAAGAGGCATAGGGTGAAGCAAAATGTTATGTTTGAAGAAAACATATTGTCAAATAAAAAATAAGAAGTAGTGCTGGGAGTACTATTAGTCTAAACACTTTCATTTACCTAGATTAAGTAAATTGAACATGGACAGTAATCTGTTTGGACAGTAATCTAACTTTTAAGATTAAACTTATACTGGTACAATAAAGTAAGCACGAAGTGATTGAGTGAGTCTGATAATAATGGTTACTTCAACTTTGGATGAAATCTACTTTTTGAAGTAAACAAGAATAATAAAAATTCAGTCTTGATTGGGTAAAAACAATGCACATGAGTAAATATAAAGGGAATGTTGCAATATAGGCTTACATTTCCTTAGTGTATATATTACAAATATCAAATCGCATACATTTGATAGATAACCATCATAAAACAATATTATTAATTGGCAAGCCACATTTACACTTGTTCACATGAAAATCGTGTTCGCCTGTAGACTGCTGTCACCATGCTCTTGTGATGGTCAGCATTGAAGGACCAAACAATTAGGAAGTGGACTTCGGAAGAATGATGGATGCTTAGCACCTGGATAAAGCCTCGAAGAATAGTTTTTGGAAGTTAAATTATTATATCTGTACACTTGTGGTAAAATATGAAACTGTATTAGCGTTTTAATGCCTGCTTTTATTTTTCTAGTTATTTCATAGTATAAAATATGAGTTGAATGAAATAAATTTAGGAAAAAATTATACACATTTAGATAAATTGTAGTTTTTTTAATAGCTTCAAAGTATTGTATATTTTATTAAAGACAGGTAGAAAATCGATTTTGAAAATCGACCCGCAAAATGGACACCCTTCCGCAATAACCCCCATTCCGCGATGTCTTGCCGCTGTGCCTGGCCAAATTCCTGGGGAAATGCCTGTATATATATATATATATATATATATATATATATATATATATATATATATATATATATATACACATTCTTACACATTTAGATAAAGTAAATTAATCATAGAAAGTAATCTGTTGGACAGTAATCTTACTTTTAAGATTAAACTTATACTGGTACAATAACGTTTAAATATTTTTTATGGACAACACGAAGTGGTTGAGCAAGTATGATAATAAAGGGTTACTTCAAATTTGGATGTAATCTACTTTTTGAAGTAAAAAAGAAACATATAAATTCAATATTGATTAAGTAAACGGCACGAAGTGGTTGAGCGAATATGATAATAAAGGGTAACTTCAAATTTGGATGTAATCTACTGTTTGAAGTTAAAAAATAATAATAGAAATTCAGTCTTGATAAAGTAAACAATGCACATAAATAAATGTAATGGGAATGTTGTATGTTGTAGTATAGGTTATACTTTTCCTAAGTGTATATTTTACAAATATCAAATCGCATACATTTTATAGATATCCATCATAACACAGTACTATTAAATGACAAGCGACATTAACACTAGTTCACATACATATAAATATACAATCACTTACACCCATATACATATATATGTTACAATATAGTTTCTTCATGTCCTTAGTGTATTTTTTACAAATATCAAATCGCATACATTTTGTAGATAACCATCATAACACAATACTATTAAATGTCCAGTGACTTTTACACTAGTTTCTCATACATATAAACATGTTTTTCATGTTTTTCATGTGCGTGTATACATACATATATGCATATACATACATACACACATACATACACACAAATACATAACGATATTTGTTCATAGCCTCAACACATGGACGTGCTATTGCATTGTAATGAATTATAGATATAACATTTAAAACCAACTATTTTTTGTGAAATAAATATTTAATGAAAATAATGGCAACTTCTGGATCCTACGGAAAAAGCCTAAAAAAGAAAAGTAAAAAAACATGCAGTTAGTGAAGAAGAAGAACTGAACTTTGGAAGCGACTCAGTCAATGATGACGAAACACCTGTTGACCAAGACCCACTTTCTGTGATTGTAAGTAGTTCATAAACAATGCTTGCCAGACTATGAACATGCCGAAGGGTAGGAACCAATCAGAGTATTCCTTACAAAAAGTAGTCACGTGACGCATATCAGCATCAGCGATGTTGCGTTACCAAGAATAGCTTACATAGTAATGGCGGACGCTTGGACGAGTCAGTGAGATTTGCGTTTTGTTTGTTTGTTTGGAGGAATAATTCCAATAAATGGCTGATTCGCCTGGAGCATGTGACAGGCAGTTGGAACAGGTAAGTTTGATGATCATATCAAGATTTAACAGCGCTACTTTTTTGAAAACATTACGAATTGCGTGCATTAAGAAGATACATGTATTGTTAGGCTAACATAAAATTTAAGGCAAACGTGGTATTCTACAATTAAGAAATCTTTAAGGTTTCGAAATTTAGTTAGATTTCCCATCTTTCCGTATCAATAATTTGCTATTAGCCAAATCCATATTTTGTTCAACATACTTAACGTTTGCAATGCAGCATTTATCATCTAACAATAACTTACATTGTAGTTCTGGCTACCATAACTTTATCCTGTAAGTACCTGTTATCGAACAGCACCTATTATCGGACGTTTTGTTTTGATTCTGTATGCACATGCGCAAAAGTGCGCATTACGTCACATTGATAAACAAATGGTCGCACATAAAGTGCATGACCTACTTGCCTACTTAGCTTGAAACAAATGCGCCGAAAACAGATTAAAGGAATGTATTTATTGTTATTTACACGGTTTTATGTGTTTTTTTTTGCTATTAATTTTTGAATGCATTTATCAAAACGTGCATTTACACACCAAAAGCATATTTCCATTTGCAATTTTGATTGCAGCAGACGCAGATTTTTTCGCCGAGTCCGGGTCACGTGATAGTCATGTGACTTTGTTTTTGCTAGAGTAGTATTTATGAAGTGTCGGGTAATAGGTCATGTTTACATCGGCCGCCATTTTGTTTTGTCTGCTAGAGGTGACAATAACCAGGGAGTCATTGTTATGAATTCTTGAAAGATATTTGCTGGAAAACTTTACAGATAAATAATTAAATGATTAAACTGTTAGTCATTTGTTAAAACAAAATGTTTTTGTCATTTTAAGTGTTTCAATTTTAACATAATTTAAGGTAATTTCTAAGGTGTTCGATAACTGGTTCGTCCACCATAAATGTCGCTTTTTATGATTTTTGACTGGCGTGATGTACAGGTCTGTCAATACTATATAAACTGTACGCTGAAGTTTCTTTAGCTAACAATAACTTATTTTGACCCACATTTGGCGTCACCTATTTCCGACCTGGATAGGTCCCTGTTCCGATGTATACTCTTTTCCTGTATATACGGCCACTTATTATGAAGTGTTTTTTTTTTCTCTATTGATTGGTTGTCAATCCAATAATAATTTAAACGTTGAACAAACTCAAGCTAGCATTCTCACCTGTAAATCCCCCCTCCCATTGACCCATTCTACAATAGTCAATAGAACACAATTTAGAAAAAAAATAGGGTATGGAAAATGACTTTTCAAGTTAGAAAAAAAATTAAACATAAATTAAAGAACCCTGTAGTAGATCTAAAAAATCTTAAAATATTGAATTATTGAATTTTTATTTCAGTGCTCATTTTCAAACAGAGATTCCATATTGCTTCTGACACAACGGCCAGAACTTGGGAATCTGTCTCATTCTGCTGTTCAAGAAAGAGGTAAGTCCATAGCATTTTTATTGCTAAGACTTAAGTTAGACTAAGTATATTTATATTAAATATCATACAAATATAGATGCACGTTGACCACAAAATGCAGAAAGAACAGTTCTGTTAGTAGCTATGAAATGAATTCCACACATGCACAGCCTGAAACTATTCACATATTTTTCAAATATCTGTCCCACAAGGTTTGACTTTGTCTTCCATTGCGTAAGTTTCTTGTATAGCATTGATTTTTTTTCATCCAAAATAACAGCCTCTAGGCTCTTACAGGCTGTTTTCCAATTGCAAAAAGTAAAAAGAGGCTGTTTCCCAATGGCAAAAAGTAGCATTTTCCCCAAAATTCTGACAAAAATTTCCCAAAAAGTATGCTTTACTTTTACAATAAACTCAATAATTGGTTTATTGAGTTTATTATACAGCAATTTAATTGCCTAGCACTTTATAATATAAAATTAAGAAAGCAATTAAACATACACTGATAAACAATTGGTAAACTGTTATATTTGTAATAATTTTAATAATGTTTATTTTCCCAATTTCATGGTCTATCGCGCTTTTTTTCTCAATGAAAAAGTCACAGGCTGATAAATTTAAAAAAAAAAAAAATCGTGGTTATTTCTTAAATAGCTAGCAAATATAAATGCCTTATGTTTCTTGGTATATCAATGATAGTTTTGTGTAATTACATAATTATTAAGGTTTAGAGCATTTTTTTGTAATTGTATTGAACTGTAAATATTGGACACTAAAAGTCACAATATTGTGTTGTGCTTTAACATAAGCATATACATGGCAACTTAGCCATGAAACAACCTTATAATTGCTATTTTTCATGGAGGTGCATTCACAGCTATTAACAACAATTTAATGATGTGTACCATATTCTTAACACCAGCACCCGATTGTACAAACGCTGGTTAAAGTTTCCGCTCGGTAACATTCAAACCTTGGTAAGTTTGCGGTTATTCAGGTATAGTAACCTTCAAGGTAACTCGATTGTATAAACACGATATACCGCAAAGTAACCTAACCGCGCATAGTGGAATTTAACCACCGGTAACTTTAACCAAAACATTCCCACAATGCATTTTCTAATGACGTAATTTTCGCGCGAAGTATCATGCTTATAAACAGCGACATGAATTTTTTTTATCAAATTCATTTACAAATGAATTCACAATAAAATAAAGTGTAAATTTTAACTATGTGTTCATCAAAATGACCAGAGACAAATTGATAATGATGTCGGGATTTGAATCATTTAGCGGAATCCCTGGTGCTTCCAAACTGCAAGAGAGTGCTTACAAAGACGTCTTTTCTTCTAGTTGTTCTAGATGTAACATGAAAATTATACATGGTCGTCGTAACATGCTAGACTATTCTTCTAATTTGGCTTACTTACTTTCTTGTACAATAATGGAATTTACCATAGACAAATAAAACAGTGTTCAAGTTTAAATATATCTTTGCATGCAGAAATCTGAAAATGCAACCAATTTCACCAACAGCTATTATTTGTGTCGTGTTCTGAGAAAACTGGGCATAATGCATGTGAGTAAAGTGTTGTCCCAGATTAGCTTGTTAAGTTCGCACAGGCTAATCAGAGACGACACTTTCCGCCAAAAATTGATTTTTGCTAAGAAGGGACTTCATTGTAACAAAAAATGTCACAAAAGCGGAAAGTGTTGTCCCTGATTAGCCTGTTCGAACTGCACAGGCTAATATGGGACGACACTTTAAGCACATGCATTATGCCCATTTTTCTCAGAACACGACACATTTGATTAACTGCTCCGGTTCATTTTAACAGCAGTAATGTACATAGAGTACATGACGTAGCGTGTGACTTAGAAGAAAGTTTATTGAGTTCTCATTTGAATATAATGATATGATGGCATAAGGGTCTTTATTTAACTATGCTAAAATAATTATCAAAGACCCTAGATGCAAACTCGTCAATTATTGAATTAAATGGATTATTAATGGATTTTAAAGGATTATTAAAGGTAAGATACTGAAGTTCGAACGTGTTTTGTTTTTTGTTTGTACTTTTGTTGTTCCCTGTTCTCGGAGAAATGATTTTAACATGGGCGCCTATGATGCATCGGATCACACACGGTATACCCATAACAGAATATAAAAAACACGTTCTGTGTGTCCTTAAATTCATCGTCCGAAGTCGGAAATCGTATTGCCCTGTTAATTATGTCAAATAAAGTGTCAGTCGCTGCAATTTGTTGTTTACTTGTAGAAATTGTGAAGGTCATTGATGGTTATCTTTTATCATGTCGCGCGCCGCGGCCATTTTGTGTAAGTTAACTCTCGGTTACTTGTACTTACCCACCTAGGGAAGCAGGGTATGTTTTAACTGGGTTTTAACCGATCGGTATAACTGACAAAATTTTATACAAACGCTTACCGACCAGTAACCAACATGTTACCGACTTTTAACTGCCGGTATGTGGTTAACCGCCGGTTTAACTGTTTATACAATCGGGTGCTGCAGTTGTACAATGGCAAAATAGGTAACAGCTGGTTAATGACCCAAGTACCTTCTTATCCTTATGTTTACTCTGTGATCCCAGCATGATGTGGATTGCTGTTAATTGTAAACCATAGTACTGCAACCCATTCGAAACACAAAATAATCTTACGGGACACGTCACACGAGGTCCGAAAACTTTTTAAAATTCACTGGACCTTACAAGGTTTTTCCGGACCTTATTCTTCTTTAACCAAACAATATACCTTCTACACTCTATAGAGTTTGTTTTTATTATAATGACGTGCACAATTTTGAACAATATTAAATACAATAAAATAACAACTTAACAAAACTGTTCTATAAATGGGGTAAAACTTTCAATTAAAATTGCTGAAAGCTTTTTGAGTTTTTTTTTTAACATTACAAGTTATTTAATCGTTAAAACAGCTGCTTCTACTGCTAATTTTTATGCCCCCGGTAGGGTGGCATATAGCAGTTGAACTTTCCTTCAGTCAGTATGTCAGTCTGTCCGACCGTCCGAAAAAAACATTTAACATTGGCCCTAACTTTTGCAATATTGAAGATAGCAACTTGATATTTGGAATGCATGTGTATCTCATGGAGCTGCACATTTTGAGTGGTAAAATTTCATGGTCAATATAATCCTTCAAGGTCGTGGGTCGAAAATACAAATCCAAGGGAAGTAATAAGCTTTAATGGAGATAATTATCTGACCTGCCAAATTATATATTTTTTTTTAATAAATCAAAGCGGCGCAGTAGGGGGCATTGTGTTTTTGACAAACACATCGTGGTAAAAGGTCAAGGCCAAGGTCATCCTTTTAGGTCTAAGGTCGAAAATACAAATTCCAAGGGAAGTAATAAGCTTTAAAGGGAGATAATTATTATATATATAATAATATGAAACCATACAACTGAAGCATAATCAAAATGACATTTTATGGTCAAGACAAGCACACAATGACTCTTTTGGGCATACAAGTATCTTAGGTACTTTAAGTTACCTGTGAATCTATAGTCACCGTAGTGGCTTATAATTATTTGCTACTATTAAAAAATAGAGATTTGTTAGAGACAATTATTTTCAAGGGAAGTAATTTATATAATTATAAATCTCATATTATATATTTCCTTATTAAGACTTTAAGATTTTGTATTTTGTTTATTTATAACTTAAATTATTGATTGTCAAGGTTTTTTTTAAATGATATATTATCATTTCTTTTCTGTACTAATTTGTGCATGGTTGGTTTCATTTCATTACTTACCTGTGGACTTATACATAGATACATGATGAACTGTGGCTATGATCTCTTTGATAAACCACTGGCCTTGGTAGTCAGCGATGTCTGACTTGGTCATTTTTGACTGTCTACAGACCCCCCTCCCCACGCGGTAGGATGGCATATACATGTAGTAGTTGAACTGTTTGTCAGTCGTCGGTCCGAAAACTTTAACATAGGCCATAACCTTTGCAATATTGAAGATAGCAACTTGATGTTTGGCATGCATGTGTATCTCATGAAGCTGCACATTTTGAGTGGTGAAAGGTCAAGATCATCCTTCAATGTTAAAGGTCAAAAAACAAAATCCAAGGGAAGTAATAAGGTTAAAGGGAGATGATTTCTATACCTGCCAAATGATATTTTATTTCAAAGCGTCGCAGTAGGGGGCATTGTGTTTATGACGAACACATCTCTTGTTGCATACAATCTTGACAAGGAACAAGCAACGGTCGTGTGGTTCCCCGAATTGGATTTACGATGATCAGAAGGATTGAAGCCAGTTAAATGCAATTAAACCTTAAAAAATGCGTCACGAAGCACTGAGCAAAATATATGAATGGTTCTTAGAATGGCACTTGGAGCTTGCTACGTCACTTTTTTTCCATTTGGAATGGGGCCGAATACCGGACCCGATTTGGGGCCGAATACCGGACCCGATTTTTAACGAAAACAACACTGCAGCTTAAGTATTGGATAAATATTTTAAAAAGAATGTCCTCCTTCTAGCCCATACGATTTAAAAAGAATATCTCAAAATCTTTGTATTTAAAAATGCCTTATGTTAAAACTTAAAAACAAATCCCCTGGAGCGGTGATACTTTTTTGCAACATAATAACAAATGGGCCTATGCCATGATTGCTGTAATTTGGGCTCTGGGATCATTCAGTTACAAAGCATATTTAAACAATGGATCATATCTCGTTAAACTGTCTGAATTAACTAGCCATAATTAAATGACAAGAGCACTACCAATACTGGTCTATTATCATTCTGGTCTGTGATTTATCTTTAGCCTCGTTGACCCTTTCTGTTGAAAACAATTTAAGCAGTGACACATACGCTTTTATAAATGTTATATTGTTCTATGATAAAATAAAAAGTTTCAAAAGGTTTGAACAGAATCTTTAGACATCAGTGGGCACAAGAAGATTTTAGGCTCCAAAAAACCTCACCTCTTTGAATCAAAGTTTGTAAATTGAGTGAATGATCTTATCAGAAAATCCAAACTGTTTAAAGGGGCAAATGAAAAGTATTTCCCCATGACAATGCATATTCTTTGTTTTCAAAACAGTATTTATCTAAAAAAGATGTTTTATTTTTTGTTTTACATAGATGCCTTTAGTGGGAGTCAAACTTATGCCTACATACAACCTACTTCCATGAAATTTTAACTTCACTAAAGTCCTCTTAGTAATAGTGTGCATGTGTATCGTGGATATTTATGTACATTTCATTATATATTATTACTACTACCAATTGTCCCATGCATAATAAAAGTCTCCGTAGCGACAATTTCTTATTTAGGTATCCAAATGTTTTAATGAGCGTTTATAAAATGGACACATACAAACAAATGTGTCAAGCAACCATTTAATCCAGTCTTGTTTAAATTTAATATTATTTTTCAAAATATAATAAGGTATTAACCATCATTCTACCCCTTTAATTATGTATATTTAAAAATAAGATCACTATAATTTGGACAATTCAAAAGCCTTTTCAAGTGATTTATTCACCCAAATTGTCATTGTTCATAATTGATCATTTTTATATACCTGTTTGATAACTGTTGTTAATAGTGTAGTGACTGGTATATAAGATGAAACAGAGATAACACTTTGTTTAATACTTGCTAAGGAGCAAATACTCAACATACATGCAGGTAACTGATGGCTTGAAACATAACCAATGCTATTGAATTTGATTATAGTGTACTTCATGAATATTTAAAGCTTGAAAATTCATGCCAAAATCACTGAAGGCAAATTATTTAAGTTTTATGGATATTTTTTTTTGTTTATCAATATCAATTAAACAGGTTTTTATAATTGGTAGTTCTAAAATGTTGTGCAATTACCTTATTTAAATAGAAAGCAAAATTTTAGTAGAAGAAAATTAAAACACCTAAAAGCAATGTATTAACTCATATAATTATCCCCCGCCATAGGTGGAGGGATATTGTTTTGGCGTTGTCCGTCCGTCCTTCTGTCCGTCTTTCCGTCCGTCCATATGTTCGGAGCCATATCTTGGAAGTGCTTTGGCGGATTTCATTGAAACTTGGTATGAGTATATATATGGATAAGAGAATGATGCACGCCAAATCACATTGTAAACCATCTCTTAATAACGGAGTTAGGGCCCTTTGTATATTGAAAAAATGCTTTTGTTGTGTGTCCGGAGCCATATCTTGGAAATGCTTTGTTGGATTTCATTGAAACTTGGTAGGAGTATATATATATATATTGTATATCAATAAGAGGATGAGGCACCCCATATGGCATTGTACACCATGTGTTAATAACGGAGTTATGGCCCTTTGTATCTTGAAAAAATGCTTTTTTGTGTGTCAAATATAACATTTTTGTGTCCAGAAGCATATTGGCGGGGGATATCAATTCAACGAATTTGCTTGTTGTACATAGTTTTCCTCTAAAGGCAATTCATATATACCCACTTGGAATAGGTGTGTATGTGGGGAAACTAAAGTCACTTAGATTATTTGTCTGTGTGTTGGTCTGTACTACTTAACATTCCCAGAAAACATTTCTTTTAACCCGTACTGTTCCAAATACACGAGTTTCTGTTATATATCCAGGCCTTTTCCGCTCCATTTTGGGAAAAGGCCACACTGGAAATTTGGGAATTTCGCGTCCTGAAAAAACCCATTTTGGGAAAAAAATTAATTGCAAATAATTGGGGAAAATAATCGCATGTAAATAGTGTTTCTTATATTTCAAAGAAGCCGTTAACTGGTAAATAACGACTATTTTCATAACATATTATTAAAATTTTACAAAATATTATGAACATGTGTCATAAGTGCAGGTTTTTTTATCTGATTTTGGGGAAAGTGCCTGGCCTTTTTTGAGGTGAAAAAAAATCGTGTGAAACACCGGTTTTGTAGAAAAGAAGGAAAGTCTTAAATAATCAATTATACATATTTTACTGTTTTTAAAACAAATTCAAGGCAACAGATAATTTAATTATGCAATATTTTTATGCCCCCCTTCGAAGAAGAGGGGGTATATAGTTTTGCACATGTCGGTCGGTCGGTTGGTCCGTCCAACAGATGGTTTCAGGATGATAACTCAAGAACGCTTAGGCCTAGGATCATGAAACTTAATAGGTAGATTGATCATGACTGGCAGATGAGCCCTGTGGATTTTCAGGTCACTAGGTCAAAGGTCAAGGTCACAGTGACTCAAAACAGTAAAATGGTTTCCGGATGATAATTTAAGAATGCTTACACCTAGGATCATGAAACTTCATAGGTACATTGATCATGACTGACAGATGACCCCTATTGATTTTCAGGTCACTAGGTCAAAGGTCATGGTCACAGTGACTCAAACAGTAAAATGGTTTCCGGATGATTACTCAAGAATGCTTACGCCTACGATCATAAAACTTCATAGGTACATTGATAATGACTGGCAGATGAGCCCTATTGATTTTCAGGTCACTAGGTCAAAGGTCAAGGTCACAGTGACTCAAAACAGTAAAATGGTTTCCGGATGATAATTTAAGAATGCTTACGCCTAGGATCATGAAACTTCATAGGTTGAACCTTTTTCTTCATGTAATTTAAGGGCGACATTATTATGTCCCGGGCGAAGATGTCGCCCACGTTGCCCTCACGGCCGAGCCCTGGGCCGTTCATTGATCATGACTGACAGATGACCCCTATTGATTTTCAGGTCACTAGGTCAAAGGTCAAGGTCACAGTGACTCAAACAGTAAAATGGTTTCCGGATGATTACTCAAGAATGCTTAGGCTTAGGATCATGAAACTTCATAGGTACATTGATAATGACTGGCAGATGAACACTATTGATTTTCAGGTCACTAGGTCAAAGGTCAACGTCACAGTGACTCAAAACAGTAAAATGGTTTCCGGATGATAACTCAAGAATGCTTACGCCTAGGGTCATGAAACTTCATAGGTACATTGATCATGACTGGCAGATGACCCCTATTGATTTTTAGGTCACTAGGTCAAAGGTCAAGGTCACACTGACTGGAAACAGTAAAATAGTTTCCGGGTTATAACTCAAGAATACATAGGCCTAGGATCATGAAACTTCATAGGTACATTTCTCATGACTGGCAGATGATCCCTATTGATTTTCAGGTCACTAGGTCAAAGGTCAAGGTCACAGTGACAAAAAAGTATTCACACAATGGCTGCATCTTCAACTGACAGCCCATATGGGGGAATGCATGTTTTACAAACAGCCCTTGTTCTATTTTCTACACTGGATCAGGTGAACTTATATATTTAAAGGTTAAAAAAAATAATTTGGAATTGGGATTTTTTTTTCAATTGGGAAAAAAACAACCAGATTTGCATTTGGAATGGGGCTGAATTTCGGACCCGTGGCATAGGGCGGAAGAGGCCCTACATTCAATAACAAAGGGTCATTAAGTGTTTATCCCATGCGCATGTCTTTGCAAGCTTGATAGAAAACTTAGTGGGTCTGTATACATCTTTTAACGCGTCGTAACATTTCTTATAATTGTTCCTATCGGCGTAGCTTTCAACGACTTTTTTTCTGATCAAAACATCTTGTATCTGACAAAGTTTATGCTTATTCTGTTGAAGGCATCATTCCTGGCTACGGACTTTGGGTTTCTGAGGTAGGCTTTGTGGAAGTGGTGTTTCTCATCCAATAACTGTTTAATGTCCTATCATCAAACCAGTCATTGTGTTTCTTGTCCCAAGGGTGTCTGTGGTTGTAGCATAAATCAGTTTTCTGAGTAATGCCCAATCCAACGCGCTTCCAGAGCATTTACAAAGGAAAGCTTGCAGCTGGCAGTCTTTAACTTGGCAATGTTCATCCCGCCTGTAACTCTTTCTCAAGATAACATAGTCAATAAGATACTGGTGGTTTGAGTGAGGATGCATCCATGACATTCGGTTACGGGTGTGAAGTTCATTCTCATCACATGTCTGTTGCAGCGGACCACTCCATGGTGTCCAAGGACTCATTTCTAGTCCATGCCAACTCTTGGGTTGAAGTCAATTAAACGTTTAGCTTGTCTCAACATAACATTATTTGATTATTTTGGTCACCTGTGATGTTTATTTTATTGATATACAAATAAAGCAAATTAAGACTTATTAAAGTTACTTCTTGTAATTTGGGTAATTATAGAAAATTATAGTTATTAAAGTTATAGCATAGTCAGTGACAGTATTTAGTTGTAAGTTTTTTTTAAATGATTGTTATTAAAGATAAGGTCAGATTAGCCGAAGGTTTCTAGTCGCAAAAAAGTGGCGACAACTTTTTTGGGTGTCAGTGAAAACCCTGCATCACCAACAAAGATAGCAAGTTCGACTGGTTGGTAAAATTAGTTTAAATTTTAAATTTAAATAACCTATCAAAGTAAAACAAACATGAACTAGTTCGCATTTTTTAGCATATCAATTTCCTAATATATTTTTTCTGACACGAGGTCCGACAGTTTCGGGAATTTTCCCAGACCTCAGCAAATTTTATCGGAAATGTCCGCGGTCCAACGTCTTTGGCATGGGTTGGTACTGGCTTTTACACACTTTTGCAGGCAATGTTTATATAATGGGTAAACAACTGCAGCAAACATTTTAGGTTGATTAATTAGAAGTTTGGGTGCATGATAATGTTATAATATACTACTTCTACTACTGAAACTGCTATTGCTACTACTGCTTTTACTACTATTACTATAACTACTACTGCTGTTGCTGTATAATAATACACTGTTACTACTACTTACACTGCTATTGCTACTACACTGTACTACTACTTCTACTACTGCTGCTGTTGCTGCTACTGCTACTACTACTACTACTACTACTACTACTACTACTACTACTACTACTACTACTACTACTACTACTACTATGATCACTCATGAATTAAAATCGATAATCAACCGAATCCAACAAATATCCTATATTTTGTGAATTATTTTTTTTAATAAAAGGGCAGGGCGGGATCTCGGAAGGGCAGGGCAGAGCGCCCTTCTATTTAGGCCTAGCTGGAGCACTGGAGCCTACTACTACTATTAATTACTGCTACTACAGACACTACTGCTACTACTACTACTACTTCAACTTGCTACTACTACTTCTACTACTACTAATACTACTTATACTACTACTACTACTACTACTTCTACTACTACTACTACTACTACTACTACTACTACTACTACTACTACTACTACTACTATTACTACTACTATTACTACTACATTTTACTACTACTACTACTACTACTACTACTTATACTACTACTGCAATGGTTGCTGCTTCTACTGCTGCTACTTCGTCTTAAACTACTTCCACTACTTGTAGTTGTACTACTTTCACTGCTGCTGCTACTGCTGTTATTGCATCTATTACTACTTTACATCTTTTGGTACTACAACTACTACTACTGCTACTACTACTGTTACTACTACTACAACAACAACTACTACAACTACTGCTATTAAAACTAGAAGTAGTTGTACTACTAGTATTACAACTACTACTACTGCTGCTGCTACTATTACTACTACTACTGCTACTACCTACTACTACTACTACCTAATACTACTATGTACTACATGTACTACTACTACTACTACTACTACTGCTGCTGCTGCTGCTGCTGCTGCTGCTGCTGCTGATGCTGCCGCCGCCGCCGCTACCACCACCACCACTGCCACCACCACTACTACTACTACTACTACTACTACTACTACTACATCTATTCATACTAGCAGTAGTTGTACTACTACTATTATAACTACTTCTACTACTACTGCTACTACTACTTCTACTAAGCAATTACAATTATTTTTATAATTTTTTATTTTTATTGTATTGCTATATATAACATAATGGTATCCAATGGGACGAATGGGTAGTGGGAAAGTCTTGTTTTCATGACAAATTGTGTTCAGTTCTATTTATTTAAATGTTGTATTATGTCATATTGTAGTTACTGAGTTATGTTGCTGTTGTTTTCAGAATGGAAAGACACAGTCAAAGAAAACCTGAAAATCTGTGGACCAGCCATACAGCGCCATCATGAAATCTCATATTTGTTGAATCGCTGTATTTCCACCGAAACAAATTTCTTGTTTCTCCTGGAAAATACCTTGTTTGATATGGCAACATCAGGTAAATTTCCAAAATGTTTTGAACAATTGAAGTCTCAATGAAAGAATAATAAAACAAAAAAAGTTTGTGTTCAATTATGAAATACTCATAACACATTGGATCTCTTTTAAGCTTAGGTTAAGTCTCAATCACACTTTTCTGTTCTTACTGCGGTTGTTGAGCTTACAGGGTCAGAAATCAAGTATGTAAACAATTCGACATTAATTTGAGGTTTTGGACTTGAAATTGATATTTAATTTTATTAGCCGGATTTTTTTCGAAAAAATCTCGGCTTATAGATTGATGTTGTCGGGCGGGCGGGCGGGCGGGGTGGCGGCGTGCTCGAAAATGTTAAAGTTCTTATTTCATGGTATAACTTTGGTATGCTTGGACCTAGAGTCTTCAAACTTGACATGAAGGTTGGCCAGGATTAACAGATGACCACTGGTCATTTCAAGGTCATTCATTTGAAGGTCAAGGTCACTGTGACCTTCAATATAAAAAATGTTAAAGTTGTTATAACTTTGGTATGCTTGGACCTAGAGTCTTGAAACTTGACATGAAGGTTGGCCATAACTAGTTAGTAACCACTGGTCATTTCAAGGTCATTCATTTGAAGGTCAAGGTCACTGTGACCTTGAATGTAAAAATGTTAAAGTTCTTATTTCATGGTATAACTTTGGTATGCTTGGACCTAGAGTCTTCAAACTTGACATGAAGGTTGGCCAGGATTAACAGATGACCACTGGTCATTTCAAGGTCATTCATTTGAAGGTGAAGGTCACTGTGACCTTCAATATAAAAATGTTAAAGTTGTTATAACTTTGGTATGCTTGGACCTAGAGTCTTGAAACTTGACATGAAGGTTGGCCAGAACTAGTAAGTAACCACTGGACATTTCAAGGTCATTCATTTGAAGGTCAAGGTCACTGTGACCTTGAATGTAAAAATGTTAAAGTTGTTATAACTTTGGTATGCTTGGACCTAGAGTCTTGAAACTTGACATGAAGGTTGGCCAGAACTAGTAAGTAACCACTGGACATTTCAAGGTCATTCATTTGAAGGTCAAGGTCACTGTGACCTTGAATGTAAAAATGTTAAAGTTCTTATTTCATGTTATAACTTTGGTATGCTTGTACCTAGAGTCTTCAAACTTGAAATAAAGATTGGCCAGTACTAGAAGATGACCACTGGTCATTTCAATGTCATTCATTTGAAGGTCAAGGTCACTGATTTTGATAATGAAATTGATGGAAACTTCAAACAATATGTTACTAATTTGCTAATAAAAAAATTGAGATCAAACTTTCCTAATTGTCAATTCAAGTTCATATTTGTGACCTTAAATGTTATTGTTGTTCATGTATATGCATGCATTCAAAACATAACACAAGGTTTGCTCATGCCTTGAAAAGTACTTACATTTCATTTTGACCTTTGAACAATATTTCAGTAATTTAAGTATTGCATTGACAAAAACACGAAAGGTACTTTCCTGTCATTTAAATCAAAAATCCGGCTTCAATGCGGTCATCTCCGACCGCGGAACTCTTGTAATCAAATATGTTGAGATAGTGTCCAGATACCATTTTAACAGTGTCCCGATTCTCTCAAACGCAATCTGACAGTTTCTTTAAGGATTTCACAACTTTATATTATTTAATTACCCTATCGCTGTTGGGAGCCATAATATGGAATGTGTGGCTGTTGCATGAGGACCATTTATTTGTATAAATTACTATAATTGACATTGTACATATATGGAAAATGAGGATAGTATAAAGATAGATTTTTTTCCAAATGACTTTTATAGTATACCCATGTTTATAAGCATTGGTCATCTATCCATTGTATGTAAATTACACAAAAATATTTAATAACTTGAATTTAAAGAAATAATCATGTTTCTTGGGCAAAGAATAATTTTATTAAAGCAGAACAGTGAATAGGGTACAACTTTCAAATGCAGGTTTGTTTTTTGCTGACATATGTTTAGGATATTTTACAAGAAACATAAAATTTCTTTCAGAGGTAACAGATGGAATTCTTTATGCTGTGGCGTTCAAAAGTGGACAGAGAAAATTCCTTCGCTTCTTTGAATATGGAGAGTTCTCTGGTTTTATGGAATCCAAAGGTAAGATGCATAAAATATATATGAAATAAACACCTGCTGACTGACACATACAAATTACAATACAAAATAGTAAAGTACCAATAATCAATAAACCGTCAGATTAAGTTAAATTGACATCATACGCCAATAGCATAGTGACAATAATACACTATGCATTCCAGGTTTATCCCACATAGGATTTGATGACAATATGTTCTGGGAGAATGTGTTTACACAATCTGATGTTGACATGGGAAAAGAGTGTTATCGAGGTGCACTGACTGAAAAGAGAAAAAAGTTGTTTGGGGATGAAAGTAAGTAAAATCTATGTGGAACATTAACTCAATGTAACTTCCAAGCTCTGCCTGTTTTACGGTAAAAGAACCCATTCAATGTGAATTTTCTGTTTATTTTATTCACTACAGTTTGTATATTTATTGATGTTATATTTGATAGAAAAAAATCACAGTGTGCAAATAATAATTACCGTTAAACAAATCACAGTGTGCAAATAATAATTACCGTTAAACTTACTTCTGCAAGTTTCGTATATTTATCTGTTAAACATGCAGAATGTATCATAGAAAAGCACCCTGTATTCATAGTTAAAATAACATTTGTTTTGTTCATTCAAATTGCTCTATTCTAGAAATGAATCAGTTGCCAGCGTCAGGAAAGAAGTATTCGGCTCTTCTAAAAAAGAACAAATACAGCATTTCAAATCTGATAGAGCATTTTCGTGCACATGTGCAGACAGAGCAGTTTCGGGAATACTTGGCCTGTATTGGACTGCTTGCATGCATTATAAACAAGAAGAGTTTTAAGGACAAAGAAAGCAAAAAATAATTATTACAATTTTGTACACCCAGAATCTGCCAGTGATAACCCTTTAACTCATGTGTCCATGAAGATTATGATTAAGTGTTTAACTTTTTGATAGAATTATGCGACTTATAAAATAATTTAGGAAGATAGGAGTATGTTTTGCAATGCTCCTGCTAGGATTCGAAATGGACAAGGTGCTCTTTAGTCAAAACAGCACTTAAGCTTCCAATCATTATATGCTTGTTGCATATATATATATATAATGGCTGAACTAAAATGTGATCAGATCAAGAAAATAGCATGGAAGCGTGCTCATAGTTTGAGATCAACCTTAATTATTGTGAAAAATGTGTCTCTTTTTTTAACTCACCTGATCACAAAGTTATTATGGTGAGCTTTTGTGATTTCTTTTTGTCCGTCTTATCATTGTGTGTCCGTCACCAACATTTATCTTGTTAACATTCTAAGGCAACATTTATTGTATGATCTTTATAAAACTTGGCTGAGTTTGAAAGTGGGTCATGTGAGGTCAAAAACTAGGTCATAACATTTGTTCTAATGATATCTCGGCTGAGTTCCACAATTTTTAGGTGGGTTGAAAAACATAGCCGCAATAGGTGGGGCAGTATTCCTTATATGGCTTTAGTAAAATCTTGTTTACACTTTAGAAGTGTAATCGATGAAACTGGGTAAGAAATTGTGTATGTATTATATATCATATGGGCAGAGTTTGAAAATGGATCTGGTTGGTTGAAAAACCTGTCAGCCAGGTGGCGGGGCATTTTTTTGTAAAATGGCTATAGTGAAACCTTGTAAACACTATTACTGTAAGTCACATTTTTAGTTTTATATTCATCAGACTTTGTCAGAAGATTTTTCCGAATGATATTTTGACTGAGTTTAAAACTGGGTCATGTTAGGTAAAAAAAACTTGGTAAAATTAAAGAAACAGATACATGTTGTTAACACTCAAGTCACATTTTGGACAGAACATTTGTTGTAATTATATTTTGGCAAAGTTAGAAAATGGTGGTAGTCTGTTGAAAAACATTGCCAACAGGGGGTAAAGCAGTCTTAATTATATGGCTATAGTGAAACCTTGTAAACAGTGTAGAATTTACATTTTTAGTCATTTAGAACCTTCAGGTCTCAGATGAGCGCCTCAGGGTTTATGGCCGGCAATCTTGCTTATTTGTTTGTCATGTTGATTTTAATTTTTTTTACCAGATAATGTGAAAAATGAAAATCATACAAAAACCTGTCAGATATAACCATGTATAGCTGTAATTTCATACAGAAATACATACGGTATCATGTAATTTTAAATAAGTGGATGCAATTCATGTGATGTGCTTGTAATTGTACTGTTTACATCAAAATTATGTACATCATTGAGTGTCAAATTTAGTAAGACAAGCACATTTGGATTTAACAAATCTGACTGTCTGACAGGTTGGTGTGTCCTATTTGTTTTTACAGTGAAAAGGTTTAGTTTTATTGAATAATACAATCATTTTAGCTTCCATCAAGCATACAAACTGTTCGAAGATGAGGCCCTTCGAGCTCTGATGAATGCATTCAGAAAGGAAGCATCCGTTCCACAGTCACCAATGTCTCTGTTTTCACCTCTTCGATCACCTGTCTCTTGGCTGGCACAAATGCAATTTATTTCGTCCATTCCGAATAACCATAAATGGCAATTAAAGAAAGTTAACTTTTCTCAATGGTTACCCCTTTGTGACAAGAAATATAAACCAGCCTCAGCACGAAATCAAATTCTATATTACTTCCATCGTGGTTACCTGTCAGAAGTGTTTGATGTTTGCTTGAAACTTAAACACATGGAAACCCTACCATCAACCTCCACTGTTAGACTGTCTCCATCAGTGTCATCTGATTAAGTAGATGATGACCAGCCCCCTCCACAAAAATGATCTCGTAGAGAAGTTTAACGAAGGTTAACGCTTGCAGATTTAGAAGTTAATATAAGGTCTGTTGACCCAGACTTCTCTCAAGAATCCAAAATTGAAAACGAATCAGCTTATCAACAATTTAAGTTTGCACTAATTACAAATGGTAATGTCATTTGGCGCCATTCATCAAGTTTCATGAACATATTTTTAATGAACGATATAAGCTTGTCAACTGGCCTTTTCCAAGAAGATTAATATGTTCATCTCTCATATTCCAATGCTAATGAACATACAGACATGTCTTGTTCCTGTGACATATACTCGACATTGTTTCGTTTGGCAACAATAAACATTCCTGCTTAAGAATTGGCCACTATTGATGTCTCCAGGGTCAAATGTTGCCATATGCGCCTCTTCGAAGAAATTATCAAACCTTTCATGAATTTGGTTATTCGGAATGTCACTGACCCTGTACTTCCAGAAAATAAATTTGCACAAAAATGAGAGCTGACTTAGGAAAAGTGAATGAGTTGGTTTGTCCACTTCCAACAAAGTCACAAAAAAATATGAACAGTATTCTGTATTTTCTGACCATGACTCTAGCTGTTCCATTGTAAAACTTCGTGACAACAGATTTCATTGTCTGACAGGTTACTGCGATGCAATGTTTTTGTCTTCCAAAAGACACATTGTTTACATGGACAAAGCCAAAAGCCTCTGCCCACATTTAGAAATATTGAAAAATAATAAATATATCTGGGAAAATGAATTGCTCAATAGTGCTATAGCTAGTAGTTCCAATGAACAGGCCTGTGAAGATGATACTGAAGAGACAGAGACATTGGGACTATAGATGAGACGAATGATGATGACCTGACCGCACAACCTATACAAGACCAAGATATTAAGGTATATTTAAATGAAGTGTAATTTTATATTAAACTTATATACTGCAGCTTTATTTGTATGGTCATAACCCAAACTATAGCTGTTATTTGCCATGTTACTTCATTACCTTCAGAACTGACAGAATCTTGACCATTATAATCATAGGAGCTTATCAATACATTGGACCAGTGCTGAACTATTAAATATAGCAAATATCAGATTTTTCTGAAGTGCTTAACCGAAGGACCTTACTGGGTGATTCAGTTAGTGGAATGAGTTTGAGTTTTTTTTCTGATTATTACATCTGACCTTGCTATCTTTAACCAGCGTCATCATTTCAACCCTGAAAGCGGATTGTGGGAATATCCCAGCCTCAGCTAAGAATTGCCTCTTCCTGATGGTTGTGCCAGTCTGCAAGACAGCATACAAGCACAATCCCTAATTTGTGACAGAATGAACGGAAGGGATGGTGAAGGATTTCTGTTGACCAACCAGGGGGGCTTGGAGAAGCTGAGGGTGCGTTCGTTGCCAGCTGAATGCAGTTTTGGAGTAAGTTGCACTTGCATTATATATCCAATAACATACATGTACTCAAAAAGGGAAATTTGGGAAACTTAGACATTATACATGTGTCTAAATGTTTGTTTTTTAAAGGGCCATATAATAAGGGGGATCCATACTTTCAAGTTGAGGGTTATATATACTCACGCATTATATCGAGTAAAATGCATAGGAAAAGAAAACAATATAGCACAATTGACTTTTTTTACTGTCCATTATGTAGCATTACACATAATCGGATCAACATCAATGCAACGTCATGTTGTTTGAGTATTGACTTTAATATTTAAATGTATGTTTATATAAATTTTGAATTCATTTGAGTATTTACGTTAATATTTAAATCTCCTTACTGTAAATTTTGAATTCAAACAGAAAGTTTTACTTATGAAAATGACCGATCTATTATAAACATAAATTAAATAAGTTTGATATAACAGTATATTGGTTATCACAAAATTGATCCGATATCATAACAAATATTATGATATCCATGAGACACGTGCATTTGTTTGTAACTACAAAGCTATTGGCAACCATTTAATATGAAGGGAACTGTCTCTCATAAACAGACAATCCAGCTTGACATGAAGGATAACTTTTGTATCAGAACATTTAGACTTGTTGCTGAATTCATAAAATTGAAACAGACAATTGTTGTTTAGAACTTTGAAATTATATTATTTGGAGACTCTGTATAGAATTCAATAACATCACATAATTATTATTAATATAAACAGAATGAAATTGGAATCACATTTATAAAAGACTTTGTTCTAAATTTTATTAGTGTGTCGTTGTTTTGAGTTATTGTGTCATGGTTACACTACAATTATATCAAAACGCCTATATGTTAATGATTGGTTTCTGTTGCTTTGTTCAAATGTACAATACTGAGTAATCAAAATGTTCATCAATTTCAGGCTGGTTATGGTCACATTAACAGAGTTCACGAATATGAGACTAAAATTCATTTGCTGCATGGACCTGCTAAATATAATGTAAGTATACTGGGCCTCAATATAAACTGTTAAGTCAAACAATGTATTAAACACATAAAAGCGTGTGCACTTGTGGTATAAAATTGTGGCTATGGATTGATGATTGCTTGCGTGTTTGTTTGTTAACTTTGTATGAATAAATGTGTGTGTGCGTGCGTGCCTGTATGAATGAATGAGTATGTATGTAGTAGTATGAATGTGTGTATCTGTATGTATGTATGTATTATGTTTTTAGCTCAACTGAGCACAACGTGCTCATGGTTAGCTTTTGTGATCGCTTTTTGTCCATCGTGCGGCGTCAGCATGAACCTTGTTAACACTCTTAGAGGCCACATATATTGTCCAATCTTCATGAAACTTGGTCAGAACATGTGTCCGAATAATATCTTGGATGTGTTCGAAAATGGTTCTGGTTGGTTGAAAAACATGGCCGCCAGGGGGCGGGGCATTTGTCCTTATATGGCTCTAGTAAAACCTTGTTAACACTCTAGATGTCACATTTATTGTCCCATCTTCATGAAACTTAGTCAGAACATTTGTTGTAATGATATCTTGTTTAAATTGATGGTGTGTTGGTGCTGTGTTATTAATTTATTATGCTCCCTCAAAATTTATTTTGGGGGAGCATATAGTCGCCGCTTCGTTTCTCCGTCCATCCGTGTGTCCGTCCGTGCACAATTTTTGTCCGGGCTATTTCTCAGCAACTAATGACCAGATTTCAATGAAACTTTATAGGAAGCTTCAATACCAAGAGGAGATGTGCATATTATCAGCTGGCCCTGGTCGGATGATTTTTCAAAGAGTTATGGCCCTTTGAAATTTTCCATTAACTGTACATATAGTGCAATTCTTGTCCGGGCTATTTCTCAGCAACTAATGACCTGAATTGAATGAAACTTTATGGGAAGCTTCACTCTTAAGAGATGTGCATATTATCAGCGGATTCTGGTCGGATGATTTTTCACAGAGTTATGGCCCTATGAAATTTTCCATTAACTGTACATATAGTGCAATTCTTGTCCGGGCTATTTCTCAGCAACTAATGACCGGAATTCAATGAAACTTTATGGGAAGCTTCACTACCAAGAGGAGATGTGCATATAATCAGCGGGTTCTGGTCGGATGATTTTTCACAGAGTTATGGCCCTTTGTAATTTTCCATTAACTGTACATATAGTGCAATTCTTGTCCGGGCTATTTCTCATCAACTAATGACCTTAATTCAATGAAACTTTATGGGAAAGTTCACTACCAAGAGGAGATGTGCATATTATCAGAGGGTTCTGGTCGGATGATTTTTCACAGAGTTATGGCCCTATGAAATTTTCCATTAACTGTACATATAGTGCAATTCTTGTCCGGGCTATTTCTCAGCAACTAATTAACCGGATTCAATGAAACTTTATGGGAAGCTTCACTACCAAGAGGAGATGTGCGTATTATCAGCGGTTTCTGGTCGGATGATTTTTCACAGAGTTATGGCCCTTTGAAATTTTCTATAGAAAAATTATTGTCCCCCCAACTATTGTGCCCTCAAGAATTTTCCTTTTATTTGAATATATAGTGCAATATTGTGACAAAAAAAAACTTTGGGGAGCATCACCCGTCTCCGACGGTTTCTTGTTTATTGCTATTTGTATTACAATGGTTCATTATTTATTTTAGATCGATGTTGTGAAATGCCAAGCGAACATGAGGACCTGTGATGTTGGGTCAGAAAGATATGGAATACATTTCCTTAGCCGTGAGACTGGAGCATCTGATGCTATAGGCTATGAATTTGTAGATGCAATTCTTACAAGCAAAACAACATTTACAGCTTTTTGTACTCTAAAAACTTTACAGTACAACGAGCAAATGCTAAATCTGCACCTTTCATGTCTCTGAACTCTTTTATAGCATGGTTGTTTTCCTGGATCTGTAAATTTAAAATTGATTTTCGGCAACCATGTACTTTTTGTAAATTCAATCCTAAAATGTTGGCTGCGGATGGAACTTAGATTGGAATAAATCATTCTTACTCTTCAGTAACAGTGTTTGAAAAACAGACTTCAGAAAATATTGTTGATCCATGTAATAGAAGAAATGATCGTTCTTTCATTAATTTTACACAAGGATCAAAAGACTTCAAAACAAAAGCAAATTGTAGGGATCATCTTATGTACATTGCTAAAAAATATTTAGGGACAATTGAAAAATCTAATGTGATCACGTGTGAAGTGGAAGAACAAAGAAATACAATCCTGCTGGAAAATGTTGATGCTCAATTTCGACCTTTGTTGTCTCTATTTGTTTCAAAAAAGCTTGGTTTTCGGTTAAGTCGAAAGTTAGCTGTGCTTTTTAAAATCCTGTCTTCCAGTCACTCACTATCAAATCTTGTTCCATTCAGGTATTTAGAGGAATTTTCGAGCATTTTGGTTTCTCTACAGTGTGGAAATTGCACATCTTCTGAAATAAATTTGGTTGGAACATTCTCGTCAGAAATCAGAGATATTCTCATTGAAGTGCATGAATCAGAGCATTTGAATATTGCAGTGTCCTTTTTAAACCACTTATGTTTCAGAATTTCCCAATTTTTTGAAAATTGTAAAGAACCTGATTCAGTCAGTCCACAGCCATACTCTTACAACCCAGCAAAATTTGGACGGGCTTACTATTTCACACCGCATGGAATGCAGTTAAGAAATATACCTATCTATAGTATGTGGAATGGGGGCTCGAATTATGACATTACTCCTCAAAATACAGCTGATCAATGTTCAAAAAAGTTTCCAGAGGTTGGAAGAAAGGGAAGCACATACCTCTTTTTGTGGTTTGATCCCCAACATTATGGCCATTGTTATGGCTACCATATGCTACCAGGACAAGAGGGCCGCAAAGATCCAACCTCATCAGCTTATGCTTTTATGGACTTAGCTCCAGATGAGTTATTCTATGATTTTAGTTGTCAACTTGAGGAGTATTGTTTGAATCGAGAACCAGGGTTTTTCACGATGTGTTTCATGGTTTCACTCACAAATGTCCCCAGACCTTTAAGTCCTCAAGACTCAAATTATTGAGCAAAATTAACACAGAAGTGTGTGAGCAGACTTATTTCTTTTTGCAAAGAATGAAGTACTCTGCCAGGGCTATGTCTATGAGTTAATTTAATCATTTTTTGCAGTTTTTCATTTATCAGTGGAATAAAAGAAAACTGACAAATTTTATGGAAAGATGCAAAATAGCGGTTAGAAATTCTACTTAAATTTTGAATGCAATACCCACACCTTTTATGTCCCCCAGTCTATACTGGGGGACATATTGTTTTTGCCCTGTCTGTTGGTTTGTTTGTGTCAAACTTTAACATTGGCCATAACTTTTTCAATATTGAAGATAGCAACTTGATATTTGGCATGCATGTGTATCTCATGGAGCTGCACATTTTGAAAGGTGAAAGGTCAAGGTCATCTTTCAAGGTCAAAGTTCATATATGGGGACATAGTGTTTCACAAACACATTTCCTTAGAACTACATTAGTAGGTACAGTTAAAACCTGTTGAATGTTGTTTTGCTTGTAAGAATTGCCTCTACAGTTTGTGCTATCATTTGCAGTTGGACAATTGTTGTTGTTTTTATTTTTTCCATGTTTTTTAGGCCATAGATAGAAATGATAGTCATTTAACACACATGTCAAGTGTTCAATTGTGTGCAATTAACGTCAAGATTACATATGCAATGAACGTCAAGTGTACATATGCAATGAATGTCAAGTGTTCATATGCAATTAACGTCAAGTGTGCATATGCAATTAACTTCAAGTGTACATATGCAATTAACGTAAAGTGTATATATGCAATTAACGTAAAGTGTACATATTCAAGTAACGTCAAGTGTACATATGCAATTAACGTCAAGTGTACATATGCAATTAACGTCAAGTGTACATATGCAAGTAACGTCAAGTGTACATATGCAATTAACGTTAAGTGTACATATGCAATAAACGTATTTATTTTTGTTTAGTTCTTTTCTGTGTGCATTATTGTTCAACATATTATATTGCATACATGCATGTTATTTACAGAGTAGCTCATGCACATACTGTTTGTATATAAAAAATATGCAATTGTAAATCATAAATTCATCTATAATACAAACAGTGTTATATTTCTAAAAAATATACTGAATTGCACAGACATACTATATAAAGTTGTTTATGTAAGCATGTATGTCTTCTATCTATATACTATAGCATATGACTATGAGATCTAAAATACCTGTGCTGAAGTGCAGTGTGTAATATACACTGATAATGCAGACTTAACAAAATACAGTAGTTCGGTGGTACACAATATGTGTATTATGTATAATGAAAATATGTTAACAAAGGACAAGTCTCTTAATTCTGCATCTGTTTTTTTTTTTTTTTTTTTTTTTACAGAACAGATAGTTTATTTGCGACTTAAGCATATACAGCTCATCGTCAAAAACAACAAATCAATCATAAATACATATACATACACATGCGTCAAACTAACAACAAATGTTTATGCATTTTACACATAGATAATTTTTGTGTGAATGCAATATGAAAGAGAAGGCTCTTAATTGTTAAACAAAGTTAAGTAAATGATTATGATCCGTTAGTGATTGAGAAAAATAAAATATAAACATTATGCAGTTAGAAATTATTTACAAAATCACAATTTTGGGGAAAAAACTATTCTCTCATAAGACTATAAATTTTCGGCTCTAAGTTTAAATGCTTTTATACAAAAATTAGCTAGACGTATCAATACAGATTTTCTAGTCTCATTCAACAATTGTAAAAATTTAAACATACTTGGTCTTCTTCTGTAAAAAACAGGTATACATGTATTTCGAATTGTAATTTATTGTAGGTATATACATTCAAACGTTTGCTAAATACTTTTTAAATAATGTCCTTGCTGTGAATTTTACAAAATTGATGCTCAAATGGTATGTTAAGCTTACGTTATTGACATGTTGTTAAATATGTTCAGTTATGTGATTTTTTAATATTTTTGTGACGACATGATATACCAATGTATGCCATCAAAATATTGTCGTGTCGTGTTGTGACGATAGTTGATCATTTCACTGTATTTTCATTGATGAATTTTAAAATGTTTGTTATAATTGTGTTTAATAAATATTTAAAGGAACACTGCTATTATATATGTGTTTCTTTCTCGACAACCAATTGCAATTACCATTTATACTTGCTTTATTGAATACGATCTGTAGAATTTTCGCCCCAGGTTAATAACTTATAACAGTTAAATCTGTAAACCACCGTATGTACAACTTATCTATTCATTTAAAGAATAAGTTGGTCGCCTTAACGCGTTTATATATACAACGAACTCTTTTTAAACGTGTGGTTATAATGACAGTGTTTTTACAACAGTAATAAAGTTATCACAATATTACTAATGAACAAATGGTACAGTACCTACTGCAGTGTATTTGACGTGCATATTAATGTACTGTTAAGCGTGACATAATCATGACATCTTTGAATTACTACAAGACAACATGCGAAAAATAAGTATATAGTTCATTGTGCAGTGTATATAAAATTCAACTTGAAATAGCAATCTGCCATATTTGTTTTGGGGTCTTACTTAGACGAAAAATATACTTATATCTGAGATTCAACCCGATCCAAATCTGCCGTCACGAGCATGTATTGGAAGTTATTTAGTCCAAGAAACCATCACATAATGTTTGTATTTCGTTTTTGATAATAACGAAATCACTGTCCATGAAATGAGAACTTAATATTGTGTGATACAAAGAACGTGTGCGTAAAATTGAACATGTTCATTCTGTGCCAAAAACTTCACTATTTTAGCAGCATAATTTAAAGTGAAACAACACATGGATAATCATAAAGGCGCCCTGTTCTGCGAACGCAAGTCATATAGTCACTATAAGGACATAATCATCTAGAACTTGGATACCACCGTGGTCCAATACTATTGTCAACACTAATCATGTATTCACTAAACAGACATGATCACCAAGTAGCTGTATACCCTCGCGACCCCGTGTTACTGTCAACGCTCAGCATATACTCACAATACGGGAATGATCACCTAGTAGTTCGATACCCCGCAGCCCCGTGTTACTATCAACGCTCAGCATATAGTCACTATACGGGCATGATTATCTAGTAGTTTGATACCCCGCAGCCTCATGCTATTATCAATACTCAGCATATAGTCACTATACGGGTATGATCATCTAGTAGTTTGATACTCCCGCAACCCCGTGTTACTTTCAACGCTCAGCATATAGTCACTATACGGGCATGATCATCTAGTAGTTTGATACTCCCGCAACCCCGTGTTACTTTCAACGCTCAGCATATAGTCACTATACGGGCATGATCATCTGGTAGTTTGATACTCCCGCAACCCCGTGTTACTATCAACGCTCAGCATATAGTCGCTATACGGGCATGATATCTAGTATTTTGATACTCCCGCAACCCCGTGTTACTATCAACGCTCAGCATATAGTCGCTATACGGGCATGATCATCTAGTAGTTTGATACTCCCGCAATCCCGTGTTACTATCAACGCTCAGCATATAGTCGCTATACGGGCATGATCATCTAGTAGTTTGATCATCCCGCAACCCCGTGTTACTATCAACGCTCAGCATATAGTCGCTATACGGGCATTATATCTAGTAGTTTGATACACCCGCAACCCCGTGTTTCTGTCAACGCTCAGCATATCGTGACTATACGGGCATGATCATCTAGTAGTATGATACTCCGCAATGTCGTGTTACTGTCAACGCTCAGCATATAGTCGCTATACGGGCATGATCTTATAGTAGTTTGTTACCCACGCAACCCTGTGTTACTGTCAACGCTCAGCATATAGTCGCCATACGACCAAGATCATCGAGTAGAATGAAACCCCCGCAACCCCGTGTTACTGTCAACGCTCAGCATATAGTCACTATACGGGTATGATCATCTAGAAATTTGATACCAACGCAACCCCTACTTACCGATGCTCGTATTAGTAAACGTATCATATCAGCTCTATACAAGAAACCCCTATTGCGGATATAACCAACTACCCCATCGTGTAAGTCATGGAGTTTCACACCAGTTCTATACAAGAAAGTCATATAGCGGTTTTACCCGACTGCCCGATGCTCTTGTTGGTCATACCGTTGTACGAAAGTTATATACTAACAAAACGTATAGCGGGTATACCCGACTACCCCATGCTTGTATAAGAAAACTTACACCAGTTCTACACTCACAAGTCATACAGTGAATGTATATGGTTAGGTTAACTAACCCTAAACATATCTTTAACAGCTCGCCAACGTGTTCTGTTCAGGCCAGATCATGTCATTTATGAAATAAAATGATATTGTTGTGCTTTTAACTATTCTGATTAATGCCAGTTTGTTTTTTAATTGACATATTAACTTGAATGCGTCAGGCACAAATCAAAACACTGTCAAGAATATAGATTTGTATCGCATTGTTGAGATGTCCTCGAGTGTGTGTGTGTGTGTGTGAGAATGAATGAATGCGACATAAATTGTTATTAATATAACTTATCTTAAGAAAACGCCCATTTCACAATTTCTAGCGTTTTTTTAAAACCTTTTCAGTTCATTACCGTTTGTATCTATACATGGAATTAATGAGATTAATCTTTAAGAGTAATTCGAGGGTTCACTGACCATCGTTAGAGTATCAATAGTTTTTAAATTATTTTACTTCAAACAACCCTTCTCATGCCGTCAGTATGCAAATTTCAAAATCATTTACATGGGTACAATTTTGATATTTGGAGGTCTTAAATAAGTCTCAAGGCTAAGAAGTTTTACGTTGTATCCAAGGTCAAACATCTATTTACTGGCATGTTTTATACAGCGAGATTTTTGCCAGGATGCATAAAAAGTCGTATATGTTGATAAACCTTTTCTCCGAAGTAAACATGTTATACCAGATAAGTCGCCTGCTGGTCTGTCTGTCTATCTGTCTGTAAACAAAATCCTGTCTGACAAGGTGCCCCGTCACTTTTCAAAGCACATTGCAAATTGCACGTACATGAAGATTTGCATGTGCATTGTCATAACATTTGTTAACCAACGTGTTCTGTTCTGCTCAGATCATGCCATATATGAAATAAATTGATTTTGTTGTGTTTATTTCTATTCTGACCAATGCAAGATCGTTTGTTTAATTGACATATTCACTTGATTCGGATAAATTTGTTTCGGACAAAATTCCACAATACATTTCGCTGAGAAGAGGACAGTCTTATCCACTATATGAACAATGATGATCTAGCGTTAGAACCCTAATACAACTTTGTAACGAGTTAACATTGTATTATGAATGTTACATCGTGGTTAATGAATGAAGACTGAATGTGTCAGGCACAAATCAAAGATCTGTCAAAAATATAGATTTGTATCTCATTGTTGAAATGTCCTCGAGTGTGTGTATTCGAATGAATGAATGCGACATAAATTGTTAGACAAATATAACTCATCTTATGAGACAATTCAATTCACAATTATTTTTTTTTTAATTTTTCTGTATTGTACTGTTTGTATCTGTACAAGGAATTAATAAGATTCAACTTTAATAAGAGTATATAATTCGAGGGTTCACTGACCATCGTTAGAGTATCAATAGTTTTTTTAATTTTTATACTTCAAACAACCCTTCTCATGCCGTCAGTGTGCAAATCTCAAAAACATTTACATGAGTACCATTTTGATATTTGGAGGTCTCACAGCCTTTTAGTTTTAAGCTGTATCCGAGGCCAGAAATCTATTTACTGTCATGTTTTTATCTATAGATTTTTGCCAGGATGCATGAACAGTTGTATATGTTGATAAACCCTTGCACGGAGCCCTGTTATACCCGATTAGTCGCCTTCTGGTCGTTATGTCAGTAAACAAAACACAGTCTGACAAGATGCCCCTTCACTGTTCAACACAAATTGAAAATTGCACCTACATGAAGTTGTGCATGTGCATAGTCTTAGTTAAACATTCATTACCACAATTATTACAACCTGCTTAAGAACGACAACATGGGCCACCAAGGAGGGGAAAGTCATCCATTTTGATACAAGCCCATGTAACAACAGTTTATATAGGATATTGTATTTATTCACATTAATTAAATGTTATTATGTTTATCATGACCTTAATAGTATCACTTATATTAAAACCCTTTAGCTATGACGTAAGTCAGTGAAAATCTATTGTTACACAGAATAAACAGCAGTTATTTTAAATTATTATCGACTGGCTCAATATCAAGCAAATACGTGAACAATTAAAAACCTTTTTTTAAACCACACCTTAAACAGTCCACTAAATGAGATTTACTTACAGTCTTGTAAATGTGTCAATGGTATGGACATATAAATTTATGTATTTTTTAAGTATATTCACAAAATGGATAATTGGTTGTAAGTATGATATTTTTTTTAACTTCAGAGAATTAGCTCTTTTTATAACATCATCACTAATGATGTAAAATACCACCCATAATGCATTATTTAATACGTAGCATGATGTTTAAATGTCAAAGTTAACAAGAGCTGTGTTTGTGAAACACAACGCCCCCTTCTGGACCGCTTTGAAGCCATATATTTAACCTTTGACCTTGACGGATGGCATTGACCTTTCACCACTCAAAATGTGCAGCTCCATGAGATACACATGCATGCCAAATATCAAGTTGCTATCTTCAATATTGCAAAAGTTATCACAAGACTTTAACCAAGGTTTAAGTTTTCGGACAGAATGACAGACAGACAGGCCAAAAACAATATAACCCCGATCATTCAAACCGGGGGCATAAACAGGAGACATAACTTTTGTAATTATTAACAAAGGATGATTTAAAATGCACATTGACAACATAAATAAAAACATAAAGTAAAGTAAACATGCATTCATTTATTTGGTGTACAGATAATTTGCAACATCCAAATGGATTCTCTTGAAGCGAATGGATTCTCTAGAAGCGCAGCATCTGACTCCAGGAACACTGAAATACAGTTTTATGAAGACCATTTAAGCATCCCTTTAAACAAGAGCTGTCGGAAGATAGAGCGCTCGACTTTTCGAGTGCTTCGGTCACTTGCCTTAAATAAAGGACCAACTAATTGTTTTTAATGAAAATTCAATACTGCTCCAGCAGCTGGAGTTTCACTTCTTTATATTGACAGTATAACGTAAGCCATAATGGGGAAATTGTTATATTCAATAAGGTCAAGGTAATATAGTCATATTCTAACTGGAAGAAGACCATAATTGAAACATATTCATAAATTATGTTTTAAAGAAGTGGTACATTATAGACGATTCTGAGTACAGGTATATTTTCCAAAATATTCTAAAATATCTACATTTCAATGGGTTGGTTAAGCTTGTTTGTAATTTGGATTTGGATTTTTTTCCATTTTCAACAGTATCTCTGTTATATCACAGAAGTCAATTTAACAACTCACACTTTTCAAGGGATATCTGGTTTACTAGTAGTAAGTGCCCATACGTATGCCAGTTACTGTCTTACTTACATCAGAGGTAAAGAGGAGAATGGCTATAGAAAAGATTTCATGGCCCATATAATATATGTTGCCAAGATGAGAAGCGAACAAGTGATCCTCTGATTTGTAGTGAAGCGCCAAACCAACAAAGCAATCAGATTTGGCACATTTCAATTTAATAAACAAAAGTGACTTCATGTCCAATATCAATTAAGAGAGAAGATTTATAGTGTCAACAAAAAGAAATATATTTCTGAATAAAATATTACAACATATAATCAAACAAGAGTGCCCGTTCGAAAAGATAAGCCCATCTCTTACTTTTTTTAACACTAGTGACCTTGAACTTGGAACTAGTTTATGTGCATGACATTTCGTATCATTATGCTGATCACTTGACATTTGAAATTTGATCCATGCTGGACAAAGTAATGCATGGGACAGTTTAAAGTACAATTTGTCTTAAGTTGATTTGTAACCTAGAACTAATATAAACCAAGCTTTGTCTCATTAAGATTAAATAATAATGTTTCAAAAAGTAATCAAACAAACTGTTGCGGCTAATCTTACCTTAGCCATGACGAGCATAATTATCAGCTAGCTGTCCAATTACACAGGAGTCCACAGGCAGACTGCATAAACGGATTTTCTGCAATGATCAAATAAATCATGCTATTAATTGAACAGACACAATAAAATGAACAACACAATTATTAACTTGAGCTTTGTCACAGACATGACGAATACCTCCACATGCCGCATTGTGTAAAACGTATAAAGTGACCCCGTGACCTTGTTTTTGATCTGGCATGGCCCATGTTCGAACTTGGCCTTAAGATCATCTAGATAAAACGTTTGACCAAGTTTGATGAAGATCTGATGAAAACTACTTGAATTAGAGAGAGGACATGCTGAATGTAAAAAAAACCACTAAGTGACCCCGTGACCTATTTTTTGGCCCGGCATGGCCAATGTTCATCAAATTTGGCGTAGAGATCATCTAGATAACATTTCTGACCAATTTGGTAAAGCTATTGGATGAAAACTACTTATATTAGAGAGCTGACAACATGCTGAATGTTTAAAATGCACTTTTTTTAGAGGTCACAGTGACCTTGACCTTTCACCTAGTTACCCAAAAATGAGTGTGGCGTGTAGAGGTCATCAAGGTGCATCTACATATGAAGTTTCAAAGTTGTAGGTGGAAGCACTGATTTTAGAGCCAATGTTAAGGTTTTAGCACGATGCCGGCGGACGACACAACACGACGAGCTGGCTATGACAATACCTCAGGTTTTCTCCGAAAACAGCCACGCAAAATAAACACGATACAGACAAACTCTGACAGCTTATTTTATACACATACACATTGTGATTGTTATTATCAAGCTTTTTGCAAGTGGGTTTGACAAAAGCATGATGCGTGATGAAAGTACCATTTTGACTTGACACTTTGCTAGGGAGACAAAGTTTAATGTGAACATCTTAAAGTTCAACACAAATGCTTCAGCAAGCCCTGAATGGAAGGGCGCAGCAGCCTGCAATCCAAAGATTCTAACATGCCCCCCTTGGACAAACTCGATGCTTTTTTATAGAATGCCGAGTTAGGAACAATTAAAAGGACGAAACATCTGAAAGCATGTAACACGATTACCACGTTGCCATTCAAAAGGACGGACGGACGAGAGAGATAACCACAATATCCCCACCCTTTTCAAAAAGCGTGGGGATAATGACGTGCGTAATCTCCATATTGCCGTTTATCCACCTTTCAAGTTTCATGAAAAAATATGAAAAACTTTAAAAGTTATCACAGGATCCACCATTTTCAGCAATATTTCTAGTCTATTAGTTGCCATACCAAGCAGAATTCTTGACACAATGAAATGATGTGCATAATCTCCATGTTGCCATCTGTTCATTTTCAAGTTTCATGAAAAAATATGAAGAACCTTTCAAGTTATCGCAGGATCCTGAAAAGTGACAGACTCACAGACTCACAGACACGCAGAGCGCAAACCATTAGTCCCCTCCGGTTTTACCGGTAGGGGACAAAAATATCAGAAATTTACTACACTGGATGAATTTTATTTTAAATGATTGAGAACACATAAATTTCAATTGCCGGAATTTACAAGAGAAGTTGTTTTACAGGTATTAGTTTATGGATCAACTTGAAAATTAGGGCTAAATACATTTTCTGACCATGTTTTATGAAGATGAGACTAAAAGTGTGACTCCTAGTGTTAACAATGTATTACTTAAGCCATATTAGTAAAACTGCCCCGCACCCTGGCGCCCATGTTTTTCAACCCACTGGAAACATTTTCAAACTTGTCCAAGATTACATTGAAACAAATCGTCTGACCAAGTTTCATGAAGATCGGACAGTAAATGTGGCTTCTAGAGTTTTAACATTGCAATTGTTTACGAGGCATGGCGGACGACAGACAAAAGGCTATCATAAAAGCTCACCCTTAGCATGGTTTGTTAAGGTAAGCTTAAAAACACTTTAATACCTTTTTTTTTTAATAACTTGCTAGTCCAAATGTTTACACTTTTTATTTCATTATTATTATTGGCTTTTGCGTAGGAAAATGAAAAAGAAAAAGTGTCTGTTAATCAATTTTTTCATTTTCTGCGAAAGAATTGAATTCAGCAGAAAGGCAAGCTAAAGAAGTTCTTTAGCGCATCATTATGTGTAGACACATGATGTGTACTATATTTTTCATTTATACCAGTAAATGCAAACTTATGTTCCAACTGATACAAATCAGTACAATTGTACAGACAAATTGGTCAGAACACAGTTATTATGACACGTAAACATTTTGGGGTAGTGTCCTCTTGCTTGTTTTTATTGCCTATAAAATGTTCAAGTCAATAATACTATAGAAACTACCAGACTTGGTGACCTGTTAAGCGTTTTTAACTATTGTGTCATTTCTTTTGAATTTGAGTTATTGGGTGGATATTATACATGGGTGAACATTTTAAACCTACAAATAGACAGGAATAACTACCAATATTGCATTTAAAGCAATTCAGTTATATACACAAGTCCGTATACGAACATAACCTACCTATGAATTGACTGCATATCTTCATTAAGTGCTCTCAAATGGTATGGTTGTCAATTAAATATTTGTATTAGTATGTATTTTAACAAGAGCACCGCATAACGGGTGCCACACTCAGCTACGGGTGCAGTTTTGAATAAATGAAAGCTTGTCAGATTTTTTTTTAAAGGTCACAGTGACCAGGACCTTTGACCTAGTGACCCAAAAATGGTTGTGGTGTGTAGAACCCATCAAGGTGCATCTACATATGAAGTTTCAAAGTTGTAGGTGGAAGCACTTTGATTTTAGAGCCAATGTTCAAAACCTTAACATAATGTTAAGGTTTTAGCACGACGCGGACGTCGGACCTCGAACATCAGACGACGAGCTGGCTATAATAATACCTCGGGTTTTCTCTGAAAACGCCAAGCTAATAAAAAACCAGTAGAAAGACATTTTTTTTGTTAGTCTCACTGCAGTTTTGATTTTTATCCATTGATTTTTAGTAAATCCATTGGATTGGATTATGCAACCTTGTGCTATTATTTGCCCCTGCAATACAAATCCCTAATTGATGAGCTCAATCATTGATAGCCAGGTACATGTATCCACTGGTCAAGTTAAGGTGTCACCGATTAATCTGTTGCTATATAGACCATTATGATAATCCACATAAAACCCAATTTGCCTGGGTGATTGACTTGTGAAAACAGTTAAACTGATACCCAGTATTTTGGGATGAACTTTAAATGTTCACATACCAGAAAGAAGCCTAGCATCACTTAAGCATTAAAGCCATTTGTGTGAACCCCATATTAGTGTACAAGCCTTCCTACAAAGTTCTTGTCTAGCTCTCACAGGTACTCCTGGCACTGTTGTCTTTTTGCCTGGGAAATG
Source organism: Dreissena polymorpha (assembly GCF_020536995.1). NCBI lineage: Eukaryota > Metazoa > Mollusca > Bivalvia > Myida > Dreissenidae > Dreissena > Dreissena polymorpha. The sequence goes on along the minus strand of NC_068361.1, from coordinate 98,346,967 downwards.
CTTTTTGCATCTTCTTAGCCCCCTACAAAAGCAAACATTTGTATTTTAAAATAACAATTTACACGATTTAACAAAGTCATGTTGGTGCAATTTCTGACTCATATTATTTGTAGTAGAACTTGTCCACAAACTAGGGACCTTATTCATAAGCGCTAATCTCATTTCATGTTTTCCCTATTACTTGAACTACTGTATTTTATTGCTTATTATCATTAGTTTATAACCTAAATTTCAATTTAAAAAGTTAGTGCGCATGAGTACATATATATATACTGTCAGTATATATTAAAATTTCAACAGTGTTGTATTAGCATCGCATCCATACAGCAATCAAAGTATTATTATATTTTTGAGAGTGACAATTATTGAGAATTTGATGGTGTTGATGTTTTATACATCGAGGGAAGACCACTGAAGACAATAAGGAAAGTACACATAAACTGACTGATGAACACCACCCTTTACAGGACATCTCGTATTATTCAGAGAAAATCTTCTAAAAATAAGTCATCTGTATATGTCATGTATCCTTTGCTGATGATAAAAAATGCTTAATATTTTGAATACAAAATAACAGTTATCAATCCAGTGACACTAATTATTGATTCAAATGTTCAGCCAATTACACAATAGTAATCAAAGTACTGACAGTACTGGTGTGACGATGCTTTTGAGAGGATGGATATAAAAGCATCAAGTTAAGTTTATCTACATCACCACAATCACCACAATTGTGTATGTTGGTACGAAAAAAAAATTGGTACAAAAATTTTGCGAAAACAATTTGGGTATGAAAACAAATTTGGGTACGAAAAAATTTTTGGGAACAAAAAATTGGGACCGAAAAAAATTTGGGTACAAAAAAAAATGGGGATGAAAAAAAAATTGGGTACGAAAAAAAAATTGGGTACGAAAAAAAATTGGGTACGAAAAATTTTAGGTACGGAAAAAAAATTGGGGGAGCGGGAAAGTAGTACCTGTGGAGAACTTGACCCACACTCGCACATTTTCGGCCCTTTCCGTCAAATATCAGATAAGTTCCTCGAAGGCAATAGTATGAATACACATTTCGGAAGCGGTAATGCGGTCCTACCTACGCGCGTCAAAATGTAAGCGAAATATGTACACAAGTCTGTCAGGAATGATTGAATTAACGAAGAAAATCGTGTATTGATTTAAGTTTTTTGAAGAAATGTGCAGAAAATATATTAAACAATAGCTGTGTTTGTGAAACACAATGCCCCCTGCTGCTCAGCTTTGAAGCCATATTTCACCTTTGACCTTGAAGGATGACCTTGACCTTTCACCACTCAAAATGTGCAGCTCCATGACATACACGTGCATGCCGAATATGGAGTTGCTATCTTCAATATTGCAAAATTTGACCTATGACCTTGACCTTGAAGGATGACCTTGACCTTTCACCAATCAATATGTGCAGCTCTATGAGATACGCATGCACGCCAATATTGAAAAAGTTATTGCCAATGTTAATGTTTTCGGACAGACATACCGACGCTTTATATTTGACATTTGACCTTGAAGGATGACCTTCACCTTCACCTTTCACAACTGAAAATGTGCAGCTCTATGAGATGCACATGTAAGCCAAATATCAAGTTGCAGTGTTCAATATTAAAAAAAGTTATGGCAATTAAAGATTTCGGACGGACGGACAGACTGACACACTGACTGACTGACTGACTGACACTTCAACTGATATAGGCCACCCTACCGGGGGCATAAAAAGCAATGGCGATATTTTTCTCAGCCACATAATTGTTAATAGTTTGATATCACAAAATGAAAATGAATGTAGAACTGTCAAAAATGACAACCTGTCAACGTGTTATTTTTGCTGGCACGAGAGGGCGATTACACTCAATGTGTTCACATTTTGACCATAGGCTTTGTCAATGACCTTTATAGTATGGGTAGCTTTGATATTATTTATTGCTATCATGTAACTGCATGATTGTGTATATGTTTACAATACACAAAGCATAAATAATGATGTAAATATCCTGATTGAGCTTATAATAATCTGTGATCTCAGATCAATTAAGGACTTAAAATACAATTTTGTGTCCTGATTTCATGAAGAAATGACCATGCATGTCCTCGATTTCAAATTCAAGGCCCTGGTGTGACACATTGGTAGCATTACCTAAACTGTTACCAGGCTTATGAAATTAGTTTTTATTGAATTATCTAAGGAAATCTAAATCAGGCACTGATTTTTCTTGTTTTAATACAGTCATAGATCAGTTGTGGCCTCTTGGTAATGACCAATTTTTGCTTACTTGTCACACCCTTAAAACTATCCACACGTCTATAATAGCAAATCTGGATTTAGGTGATCTTCAATGGTACACTTAAACTTTAGCTCTGTTACAAGAGTAATGGAAAAGTCCAGTCACATATTTAAATCTAGGCCATGTCAAAATCAAAGTGTCAAAGACAAATGAAAGATGCGTTCATTAATTATTGTCCAGTTGGTTACTACTGCTGTAAGTTTTTATATAATATGACCGATGAACATCATGTGAGAGAAAATTCACATTATCATTGTATATCAGGTTTAGCGGCCTTTTAGATAACAAAGTATGCTAGTTTTCAATGTCGCTTCTGGGGATCAAACCCGTAGGGCTTTTAGGAAGATTCTGAAAGTGTCGATCCCTTGAGAGCAACCAAACCAAAAATTAAGTCAAATATTGCCGACTCGGTTTTTTGAGTCGGTTCATGAGGGATAATGGAGCTTGATTGGTCATTGTCGGCTCTGGTACTACTTACATATACCCCGGGTACTCTTAAGTATACTTACATGTACCCTGGGTACTCTAAGTATACTTACATGTACCCCAGGTACGGTAAATAAACGTAATTGTACTCGGTCCATATTAGACTGTACCCGAGTTGTATTCGCGCCCAAAATCCGATGTCGTAAAACGCGCAACCGATTATCTTAAACACACTTCTCTTAAAAAAACACTGCATCAACATGCTTTTTGAGTATGTGTTCCGATTATATAGAGACCATTCTACAGAAAATTGACATAAATGTGTATATATAATTATTACAAAAAAATAGTCGACAACGACTGATTAAGGGTTAAATTTCCCGGGTACACTTTAGTATATTTACCGTACCCGGGATACATGTAAGTATACTTAAGAGTACCCGGGGTACATGTACGTAGTACCCGAGCCGACAATGAACAATCAAGCGATACTGGAAGGTACAACATCTCTCACGCCCCCTAGAATTGCCTTTAGCAGTATTCTATTCTCAACAGGAAAGTGCTGGAGTCATTGATCCCGAGGGACAAGAAAAACAATTGATAAATGTTCGAAATAAATAATTTGATTAATAACAATTTTATTATTTGAGCAAGGTCACAGGAAAAGCGCAGTCAAATCAGTATCCAATTAAATTATTTGTTATTGTCAGAAAAACGCTTTTAAGCAAACAGCTTTCAAGCGACTGCAGGCTGATCTAGATCCAAACTGGCCACAATCGCCTTAATGTCTCTTTTACTGTGACACAGTTCATTTAACTTTAAAATGATAAAAAGTACTAACCAGTTAAGAGTTTGAAATCAATGTTGAATTTCAGAACAGCTTGGTGATCTGCAAATCCCCGATGAAATGTTGATATCGGGTATCATAGTCATTCAATAAGTCGCAAAATGCTCGAATACAATTTATAAAGCACAATGTGACTTATATTGATAACAAAAATACCAGTATGCCAGTTTGCCGTGTCAAGCTGTAACGATCAAGAAAGTCCTTAATTCACATCGAGTATATATCCTTCGAATTCAAACTATTGTCGTCTTAAGCGGAGATTTAGTGAATAAATAATTCATATATCCTAAATGACAGCTTCTAAATAGCGAAACAAGCCAATTTATGCAGTAAGAAAGTTTTGAACCGAGACTCTCATGGGAGCGGCCATTGTTGAATGTTGAAACACGAACGACAACTCTGCTAGGAGAATATTATCAATGACGAGCAATCTCCTACGCAGTGGCGAATGCAAAAGGGAAGTAACTGAAAAATCGAGTTATCTCAATCGGACTGGCTCGGTCTTTTACATAGTTTGCCATTGTGAATTTTTTTTTGATTATTATCATACCTTGGACGATGCTGTTCCAGCATCGTCAAAAAGCAGCCAATGTTCTTAATTAAAATCTTTTGTCATCAAGTTTGGCATTTAAAAATAGGATACGCATTATACATGGTTGCGCAGAATACATGGTAAGTGCCATAAATTCATGTTGTCAAGAGAGCATCTTGAATTGTAATTAATTATAATAACATTTTATAACAAACTGAGCCCCTTTGCCCTGTAAATGTGATCTGGACAGTTTGAATTGTCTTATGATTTATTTACAGACAAGCTGTATAATACCCAGATTAGATCTTTGACTTAAACAAACAATTGGAAGTAAAAAAAATGATTGAAAAGAATTGGAAATACAAATATTCAGTTAATTGCAGACAGAATTATTTGTTGCATTGTTTTACTTTAGAAGTGGTAGTTCGTACATTGGACATGGTTGAAATTGGACTAATGCATATAAAAATAATTGCTAATATTAACCTTGAAAATTACATTAATAAATTGACGTAATACAGTAATTAAATTTTTTTATCAAAGTTTTATCTCCTGAGTTTATTTCCCCTTCTGTGTAAAACACTGCTGAAACACCCCCACCAAAGGCTCTGCTAAGGAACTCTAAACCCAAATCACTTAGAGACCATTACTTACAAAACTTTACGGAAAAAGAGGAATTACATGTGATCTATATAACCTTGTTATTGGGTGTGCAATTAAAAACACTATCCACTGAGTTCCAGTATCATCCTTGCATCCTGACACATATCTGGTCATAGTACTTCAGGCCTTAACTTTAGCCAGAAAGTAATATTAAAAGGTTTGTTTGTTGATAAAAGTATTTGGCATTAGGTACAAAGTATGGATTAAAGGGATCTTTTCACGCTTTGGTAAATTGACAAAATTGAAAAAAGTAGTTTCAGATTCGTAAGTTTTCGTTTTAGTTATGATATTTGTGAGGAAACAGTAATACTGAACATTAACCATGCTCTAATATAGCCATTATATGCATCTTTTGACGATTTTAAAACCTAAAAATTATAAAGCGTTGCAACGCGAAACGATTGAATAATTTGGAGAGTTCTGTTTTTGTCGTTAAATTTTGTGAAACTACGAAGATTGCTTATATAAGGAATAAAATACATTAAGAATGTGTACTCGGCGGAATAGCTCAGTTGGCTAAAGCGTTTTTACTTCAGGACTCTGGCAGGACTCCAGGGGTCTCTGGTTCGAAACCTGCTCCGGGCAATGTTCTTTTCCCTTTTTTAAATTTTTTTCTTGATTTTTTACTGGAGCTTTTACGATCCAATGTTTACATTTATCAATTTAAAGCATTTAATGAATAAGTTAAAAAAATGCCAAAATCTGTGAAAAGGCCCCTTTAACAATTAAATGTATTGAAATTCCAAGTTACTATAGCATTCAAAATATACTTCAATTTTGAATGTATTCTCAAAACATAATCAGGCAGCGAGTAATTATTCAAATGCTTCCGTGTTTTACCAGGGGTGACTGAGGTGAAGTCTGAGGGGATAAAAATTCTATAGACTGATTTTGACTAAGCGAATCGCGTGCATAACGCAATGACATACCTAAAAACAGACATTAAAATAAACACCATCTTAAACTCATTAACAAGATTTATTAACGAAAACCTTTTTATGCTCCCCGAAATAAAATTTCGGCAGAGCATATAGTTGCCAGTTTGTCTTCACTTCCATACTTCCTTACTTCCGTCACACTTTTGTTACAGTTTCTCATAACACCTTCAATTCTTTACCAATCTCTTTCATATTTGGCATGTACGCACCTTGCATGGACCTCTACCTTTTGATGAGGTTTGAGGTCACTGGGATCAAGGTCGAGGTCACCGAGGCTAATATTAGATTTTTCCGTCACACTTTTGTTACAGTTTCTCATAGCATCCTTAATACTTTACCGATCTCTTTAATTATTGGCATGTACGCACCTTGCATGGGCCTCTACCTTTTGATGTGGTTTGAGGTTAAGGTCAAGGTCACCAAGGCTAATATTAGATTTTTCCATTACACTTTTGTTACAGTTTCTCATTGCACCCGCAATACTTTACCGATCTCTTTCATTTTTGGCATGTACGCACCTTGCATGGGCCTCTACCTTTTCATGAGGTTTGAGGTCACTGGGGTCAAGGTCAAGGTCACCGAGGCTAATATTAGATTTTTCCTTCACACTTTTGTTACAGTTTCTCATAGCACCTTAAATTCTTTACCAATCTCTTTCATAGTTGGCATGTACGCACCTTGCATGGACCTCTACCTTTTGATGAGGTTTGAGGTCACTGGGGTTAAGGTCAAGATCACCGAGGCTTATATTAGATTTTTCCGTCACACTTTTGTAACAGTTTCTCATAGCACCCTCAATACTTTACCGATCTCTTTAATTTTTGGCATGTACGCACCCTGCATGGGCCTCTACCTTTTGAGGAGGTTTGAGGTCAAGGTCAAGGTCACCAAGGCTAATATTAGATTTTTCCATCACACTTTTGTTACAGTTTCTCATAGCACCCTCAATACTTTACCGATCTCTTTCATTTTTGGCAGGTACGCCCCTTGCATGGACCTCTACCTTTTGATGAGGTTTGAGGTCACTGGGGTCAAGGTCAAGGTCACCGAGGCTAATATTAGAATTTTCCGTCACACTTTTGTTACAGTTTCTCATAGCACCCTCAATACTTTACCGATCTCTTTCATTTTTGGCATGTACGCACCTTGCATGGGCCTCTACCTTTTGATGAGGTTTGAGGTCACTGGGATCAAGGTCAAGGTCACCAAGGCTAATAATAGATTTTTCCATCACACTTTTGTTACAGTTTCTCATGGCACCTTCAATACTTTACCAATCTCTTTCATATTTGGCATGTATATACCGTGCATGGACCTCTACCTTTTGATGAGGTTTGAGGTCACTGGGGTCAAGGTAGCCGAGGCTAATAATAGATTTTTCCGTCACACTCTTGTTACAGTTTCTCATAGCACCTTCAATACTTTACCGATCTCTTTCATATTTGGCATGTAGGTACCTTGCATGGACCTCTACCTTTTGATGAGGTTTGAGGACACTGGGGTCAAGGTCACCGAGGCTTATAATAGATTTTTCGTCATGCTTTTGTTACTTTACCGATCTCTTTCATATTTGCCATGTAGGTACCTCGCATGGACCTCTACCTTTTGATGAGGATTGAGGTCACTGGGCTCAAGGTCACCGAGGCTATTAATATATTTTGCGTCACGCTTTTGTAACAGTTTCTCATAGCACCTTCAATACTTTACCGATCTCTTTTATATTTGGCATGTATGTACCTTGCATGGACCTCTCACTTTTGATGAGGTTTGAGGTCACTAGGGTCAAGGTCAAGGTCACCGGGGCTAATTATAGATTTTTTTAGGTGGTTATTAACACATAGATTGACAAAGCGCATCATCGGGGAGCATCCATCAGTTTCACTGATATTCTTGTTTAAATTCAAATTTAACAAAATATGCAAAGTAACCAGTATTAATTTTGACTTTCAATTGGGACGGGAGTGTTCTCACTGAACATGTGTCAATCCACTGACGCAATATATGAACATTATGTACCAGTCTGCAAATTAACCCATCACCTGATCACCAAAGCAATTACATCTCAGCTCTTGCAATTAAAACATATGTTTATCTATCGCCCGATTTGTGATGAAAACAACACAGAAAAGACTGTTCTAAAATAAAACAACAATCAATTTACAGTCTTCACAGTTAAATGTTTAATAATTTATGTTAACAATAACATCGCCTTTAGTTACTTCTGTTACATACTTTTTTTTAAAGGTAATCACCGTATTTATCTCCCCTAGATTTGAGAGGAAGTGTAAACTCCTGTTACACTGATATGCTACCTGGTGCGGTTGGAAGCGGGATGAGGGAACAGTTGAGCAGCTTCCGGTTACTTATCCTGTTCGATAAATGCGACACAAACCTGGAAGAATATGTATTTAACAATTCCAACCGTCAGTGTGGTACGTATTCTTGATTATTGTGCATAGCAATTAAAATATATATGTATGCGTTTGCCTTATCTCTTCTTTCTTTGGGCTTTATTTGTTGTGCTAAGTTGTATGTGCAACCATATCCATGACATAAATAAATGTTGTTTTACACATTCGGATTATTGGTTGATATAATGTTATCGATAAATATTCTAAATCACTTGTCCTCTTTAGAAATATATCTCAAACATCCAGAACAGAAGCCTTAGATTTCTTTTGCCGGACAGGGCAGGCAATTTGCTCTGCGATGTTTTATATACATTGGAAAGGATATGTGAACAGTAAGATACAACTGAAAAACGTTCTGGTAAGACAGCGCATTTACATTGTATCATTAAATATGTATTAAAATGTCGTTGGGTATTACTCAATGGACATATGCGTGTATTGAATTGTATCTTCAATGAAGTACGCAAGCCTAAATAAATAATATTGTACATAATCGTTATGTATTCACAGCTACAAAATGGAAAGTGAAACTTTGCGGACCGACTTGTACACCGGATACTAACATAGATAATGGCACTAAATTCTTGGCGCCGGAAGTTTTGGCGCATAAAAACATTGGTAAACACACAGATATATTCAACCTGGCAACTTTTCTGTGGGAACTTTGGTATGGAAGGTAGGGTCAAGTCAGAATTCAATACGCATACGCAAAAAAAGTAACTCATGTTTACAGACACATGGTGGTCTTATTGTTCTTTCAACCACAAGAAGAAGTAAAATGCGTATTTACCTATAAGATTATTGGTTGTTAATTTCTAAAGGTATACCTATATGAGAAAATGTCAATATTGCCACTTAAACTATAATCGTCTTCAAATGCGGGCAGCTGAAGATATGAATATGGGACGATCAGCGACAAGCAGGCCGCATCCTGACTGCAATACCAAGTACGCGATGCCGGTGAACCTAGCACGCGTTGTACAGAGCTATTGGGCGCAAGATCCAGAGGAGAGGCCAGACGCCAGTCTGCTGTTAAAAGAAAGATAAATGCTTATATAAAAAGTTGAGTGAAATGATATACCCGTGATTAGCATAGACAAAGCACAATAACGTATTACATGTGTTTTATTTAAGGAAGGGATGGGGGGGGGGTTGGGTGATGTGCACGAAATACATACAACATGTTTCTTTTGTGATCCTTGCTGTGCATCATTAAGCTCTACTTCTAACGTAAAACCTAGTGTTTTTGCTTTTATAGTCGTAAACATTGTGAATTCAAGCTGATATGTAAATTCATCAGTGTGTGTTTTGAAATACATGTTTATCATTTCGTAACCAGCAGCCAATTGTTTAAATCTGGATAACTCTTATCCAAGGGATAAAGTTTGGTTATCTTCATTTTTTTTATAAGAAAACCAAAAGATATCCGCTTGATAAGAGTTATCCAGATTTATACAATTGGCTGCTGGTGTTTACGTTTAAAGTTAACATCTAAATACTTGTTGACATAAATAAGAACACATTACGCGATATTGGTTCAATTCGGATGATGAACAATATGTCTGAATGATGCTTTAATTGCAAACTGGTTTGTACCCATTGTCTTCTTAATGTTTTTCTATGTTGTAGCTGCTAATTTGCCATCATAAACCAAACTAAGGCGTACTTAATACTACCACAGTCATGAATAAATGGTGAACAAATCGGGAAAAGCCGACTCATTTATATCGCTTGATAACTTTTTATCAAATTTGAAACACTACGTTCTCTGCAGAGAAAACTCAGCCCTCATTTAGAAACATGGGATTTACAAAATATCTGATGAGCACAAACAGCAGGAGACACAACGATACACATGATGTATAAAAGTGTATGTAGCAATTATTTTTTAAGGGCATCTCATCGACCAAAATACATTTTTTTAATATTAAAATCTGACTGAAAGAACGAGGTGTTGATTGGTAGTCCTAGTTGTCAGTAGACGACATGTAATGCTTCTGGACTTAATCGAAAAAACACACAATATGTTTATAACAAAGCGAACAGTTCAGTATAAGTTCCATTCGCACCAAGTGCTTTCGAAAATACATGTAATCATGTTTAAACATTCTTTAAATAACTGAATAGTTTTTTGTGAAATATATCTTATTTTCCTTCGTAAGAACGGATGCCATTTCAGCATGCATTGGAATATTTTCGGGTGTAAGGAACAAAATATGCATTACTCACTATTGGGTATCGCTTTGTAAATGTTGTATTTATCCGATTTTTGTCACTTTTCATTTTTGATGTTACCGAGTTATTCAACCGCTTGGGTCACTATGTATTATCGATTGATTAGCTCTTTTGATTATCTCACTTGAATACTATTTACATTGTGAACAAATCGTGTTCCAATCGTGTGTGCTACAAAATATAGTAAAACTTAACCCCCTATCTTATAAGGGGTTGTAAAAATGTTTAGCGTATAAATATTAACATAATGCCAGTACTAAGTGTTATCTTGTCAATTGCGTATTACTAGCTGACATATACAATGCTATACATAAAAATATTTTTATTATATATAAATGTATATTGAAACCTAATATTCGCCCTGACGAAAGTTTCGCTACTGAAACCCTCGCAACGTTTGATTTTTCGATGAGAAAAGTGTTGATACTATGATGATCTTTTTACGCTAAGTAGAAAATACATGCAATGGTTAATGTGTATGATCTAGTCATGACAAATGCTTACTTTTTAGAAACAAATTGTATGACAAATAATAAATAACATACTAAAAACACGATGAAATATCAATATTGCAAAAATCTATTGATTATATATAATTGTTTATCAATGTGTTGGTGTATATCAGCCTGTCAAAAATTGTTGCCATCTTGTTCGTACATTTAAAAATGCACACAATCACATTTAAGTTTTCTCGTTTCCCTTTTATCCAGTTTTTGCTGGTGCTGTAACATGTCTCTTTGTTACAAACATGTTGTGTTGCATATATATAATATCAATAATGAAAACGGAACGCCTGGTTATATCTAAACATATTTAGACACACTAAATTTTTAAAGTTTGTATATTTCACTTTAATACGTTATTATACATTATTATGTTCATATTGTCACAGCATTATTTTAATTCCATATATTGTATAAAAACGTTTTACATGTTTTCCGTTTTACGTACATAAGCTTTATTTGTCAAAGCAAACTTTTAACCACATAAACAATTGCTTGTTTGTTGGTAAGCTTACTTTCACACTTTATTTACTTTACAACATGTAATAACACACATGTAACTGTAATCTGTGGCAACAAATACAGTACCAGTTATTTTCTGTTCTCTTAAATTTCTTGTCAAACAATCGAGATAGAATCTGAATGTTCAAATATCTTGTGTCATAGTACATTGTGGTGTGTCACGTGGTAAAGCCATTCTTAGGGGTTGTATGTCACATCGTCTATCTTTCTCGAAACCATTACACCGGCGCTCTATACTTGGTGAGCATGCATTTTTATGAACTTCGGATGATCACAGTATGAAGTATCATTGATTTAATTATAAGTTGTGTTAGAGCTCAAGTAAATTTGGGGTTGAATAGCGAGTATATAACATGCTCTATGTGTTACTTCTAAGCGTCGTTTTTGAAATAGGACGTTAATGGTTGATATTCACTACATGTCATCAATAGCAGTTACCTTATTATTGGTTTAATTGGTTTTTGGTAATCACGTAAATATATGGAATTACGTTTGTCTTTGGTCTTATACAACGTTTAATCAGGTTTAACTATGTAAGTCTCAATTCAGACTCGCTGCAACCGTTCGTTATAAAAAAAAATTAATAAAAGGGCGCAGTTGTGTTGAATAAACGTATTTATAGACATACCTCACATATTTTAACTATATATAGTTCACACTAATTACAAATGTATTGGATTTATTATTTGCTCAAGTAAATGCAATAAAATTACTAATAAGAAAGTAACCTGCTCGTCGTCCCCGAGCAGTGCTTGTGAAATGACTAACATCCGGTGAAAACTAAAACAGACACAATCGCACTAACTCAGTGATATGAATCACGATAATGGCGATTAATGCAGCTCCATTCATGTATAGCATTCTGTGACGATTTCAAAATGTAGATTATGCAAATTTAAATTATGAAATATGGATAAAAAACCTCGTTGGAAAGTGTAACAATATGTAATGCATATTTTCGATTTTCTTTTATTTAAGTATATTGAAAAAAAGTTCGGCATGATTTAAAGGTAATCAAATTAAAACAAACGAATTTTTTTAATATGCTTTGTACATTAAGGCGGGCGTTATGTTTTTTCTTATTTTAATTACATGTTATTTGATGACACAAGGTAGTAAATAGCTTTTAGAAAATATCTGCTATTATACACATGTTTGTACACAACACGGTTCGTATTCACTAGGTTGATTAAAAAACGTAAGAAATGATAGAGTTTGCAAACGATCACATTTCGTACTATCACGATGTGGAGCAAGATTTCAAACAAAGCTATTCATTGCAAAATCAGTAAAAGTATGTGAACAGGAACTGCTCCAATTGTTTTATCGTCTGAATTATTTTACAATTGTTCATGCGTACCTCAATATTACCAAATAAGTATGTATGCTTGATAATTGTGCGGAATTACATTGTTTTGCATCCGAGGGTGGGAGTGACCGCCTTGTCTCATTGGTCAACTCGCCCGCAACAATCTGGGCAGTCTCATGTCGCTAAGGTGCTGACCTGAAAATATCCGCCTGCTTCAGTGGATGTTTGAAGCTCATTGTGTATGTACAGCCACGTCAGCATGAAGCGGGAGGTGCTGTAAAAACGCATTTCTTGCCTTCATCGAACCCCTCATGGTAGTACTGTGCGTATCATGACTCTTCGGCTTAACTAAGCTGCAGGTCCCATTGCTGTCTTAAGCGTCTATGCATCGAATTTATGGGTTACCGATACACACTGAGACACCTTAAGCTGGGCATTCTGATTAAAGCGATCCCCAAGGCTAAGCCCAGCCTGTTCTTCATATATTTTAACGCCAGAGTTGGGACAGATAATTAGTTAGAACCGTCTTGCGTTCGAAACAAAGCACTGGGAAGATGAACGAAAATGGGCAGAGATTGCTTGAGTTCTGTTCCCATCACAACTTACTGCAGTCTAAACCACAACACAATGTATACTTGATGTACCCCAGGTCACACAAGTCGCACCATATCGACTTTGCGATCAGCAGATGCTCCCTACTCAGCAGACTACTAGGAACACGCAGCTACCACAGTGAAGACTGTAACTCAGACCAAGCCCGATCAGGATGACGCAGCTACCACAGTGAAGACTGTAACTCAGGCCAAGCCCGATCAGGATGACGCAGCTACCACAGTGAAGACTGTAACTCAGACCAAGCCCGATCAGGATGACGCAGCTACCACAGTGAAGACTGTAACTCAGACCAAGCCCGATCAGGATGCAGGATGATAACATGCTACCTCCGCAAGAAAAATCGCAACAAGGCTCCAGGTCGGACTCGTATTAACGCTGCAAGGATTGGTGATTTTCGTCGAAGTAATTTTGTGTCTTGAAAAAGTCTTCAAAGACCTTCCGGAGCAGGATGCGGTGGAACAACTTAAGTCCATCAGCGAGTCATTATATCCGTCCTGGCGCCCTGTTAAACGTAGTTTTTAGCTCACATGAGAACTTCATGCTCATTGTGAGCTGCTGTTGGCGGTGACTTCGTGTCGTTATGTAACTTTCGTCGTCAACAATTGGCTTCAAATGGCATGTCCTCATAAACAACTCGTTTACACGAGATGTAGATATTCTGATGTAATATAGCCATTACGTTTCCTTGGGGTAATAAATGTTTGTTTAAGTAAAATCCGTTTGCATTCAATACACAGAGAAAGCCTCAGACTAATCTTAATAACATCAAACTGTTTACCAAAAATTAACAAATTGTGAAACTGTTTTTATTATAACCACGCGCATTTATGCGGTTTTCTTTGGCTGTTCAGGGCGTGCTAATTTCTTACTGCTGTTGCATACACTGAAAGGCGATATTTGGAAGAAAAAAAAACACCAGACAAGTGTTTTGGAAATGCCCAGTTTCTAATTGTTAAATGCTATTAAGTGGATATGTACATATACCTCTTTGTTGAAGTTGCAAACTGAACATGTGCATGCATAAAAATATTGCTAATATATATTGGATATATTTTTGCAACATCATGCTGAATTCTTTTTCAAAACGCGATGGTTACATTGAACTGTCATAGCCGATTTTCATAGACTGGCAGCAGTTGATTGAACACATATAATTGTGATATGTGTTTTATTAGTCTCAATGATTGTTGGAAATGTAATTGTATGACGTTAGGAAAATGCAACAGCAAGTGATTTGATCGATCACTATGTACTATACTCAATACTATTTTAGTATACCCATCCCCACCGAAGAATCGCACTTGTCCGTCTAATCTTACGTACGTAAGTCCTTAACCAGGTACGTACCGAAGCATGTGTTTCCAACTGTTCAACTCCTCACTGGTTCAAGCTCAAACTTTCACAAATGATGGATTTAAATGATCGTAAAGAAAATAATTTTAGCTGCGACGATTTGGCACAACTACGGACCTTTTTTCACGTTCTGAAGCTTATGTTTACAAATCCTCTCTAATTACTTGAATGGTCTCACTTAAACGTTCACAGTTTAATAATCTTATGTAGATGGACGTAAAGAAAGGTATTGCGGCTGCAAAAGGTTTTGGAAAGAATATGGCCGTTCCTCTTTTTTTCAACAACATATTAAATACTCCCAAAAGGTTGTGCTGTCAACTTCTCTTTAATCCATGTATGCCTACCGTCTACAAAAAAGGCCTTTGCAAACAGCGTAGACCCAGATGAGACGCCGCATGATGCGGCGTCTCATCAGGGTCTGCGCTGTTTTCTTAAAGGAATTTCTGTAAGAAATATTCTAAATTAGAAATAAATATACTAGACATCCCTAATTTTGGAAATAAATTGATCCAATTTAGAAGGATGGAAGAGTCTACTATGGCATAAATGGGTTAACTACTGGATGGATCGCGTTCAAACGTTCACGATTCAGTTTGAAAAGAACTTTGTTGTTAACAAAACTAAATAAATATACGAGTTTGGTTTAACGCCAAAACCAAACGCACGCATAATACGATGAGTCTTGATATAAATGTTTAACGATAAAAAAACTACTAACAAAAAACCATTCCACAACTTATAAAAGTCCTCACATTTCAAAATTGATTATGATTGTATGCTTTTGTACATTTGTGGTTGAATTAATTTTTGCTTCATTGCCCGTTTTGTTTAAATGCAAAATATTTTTAACACAGATGTAAGACATATCCCTACTATAGAATTAAGAATGTAAAAAAATCCGGTCCTTTGCGCCAAATCGGAAGAAGCATTGGCTCATTAATGAACGCATCTCAAAAAGATGTGGCGCCCGTGATTTACGGCCGTGATTGTGCACAAGTAAACGCATACATTTAATACAAAATTATAATAATTTGACATCAAAGTATGCTCGCTAGTAATGACAAATGTATCTCACCGTTAAAAATAAGTTTTAATAAGCCTAAGCGTCGAACCTTGCAACCCATGCGACCGCATTCACGAGATAACTGGCTATATACAAGCGAATCGAATATATTACGTCTAAATTTACGTAGAGTTTACATTTAAATCATTCATTAGGATAATAAAATATCGATGAATAGAAAACTAGAACACACGTTCAGAAGACAGTATAACAGAATATCAACGAAAAAAGATTTTATACTATTCATGCATGTAGTTTTGATTGTGCATTCGCAATCATTAATGTTAGACCGACAAGTTCATTGATGAAAAAACAACATACTATTATTTGATTATAATACCCAACGACACATTTAAGTTTTTGCAAACGATACGAGAAAACGTGTAGTATCACCGGCGATGCGTTTTGTTATGGCATCGATTAATTGTTCGGAAACAAGTATTACACAAGGGGCACTAATCCTCTGGAAACTCATCGCACTGGAACAACTTGACATTAGTGTATGTCAACTCCATACTGCATGTTACATTTCGTCAAAATTGGATAATTAGTTCATTTGATCAGACACCGAGTATACGCGGTAAACAGTACGTATTTTAACGGCAATAATTCCCTGAAAAAAAATCAGTGGAGCAAAACGACCTCAAATTATGCATATATCTACTAAAATGAAAGTGAATATTAACGTTCAACTATTTCGGATCAATAGTTCCTTAGATATCGCACAGAAACGAACAATTATTTAGAAAATGTCGTACATTTATTTATAATCTAAGGGCAATAAGGCCCTAAGCCATTATTGGTCTATAACATTCTGACAACGATGCCTATGTCAACCCTATAGTGATAGTTCATATCACATTTCATCAAATTTGGAGCATTAGCATCTGATATATCGCGCGGAAACGAACAGTTACAAGTTCATCTTAAGTTTACATACTCTGCAACACATATTTTTATATTTCCATAAACAATAATATAAGAAAAGTAAAGAATAATAAGAGTTTATTTGGCAATAATATTTAATATAGAAAGTCAGACAGACGGACGAGCGGACGTAATGACCGTTGGACGGTAAGGCGGGCTAAAAGGAGGGCAGAAGGACGGAGGGACGGACAGACAGACAGACATAAGGAAAGCCAAACAAATAGGCGCTTAAACGTAAGGGTCTCAGGTCCGATCCTCCGGTCAGCCCTAACCAACTACATCTTTTAAAGCAACAAGTGTTCTGCTAGAATAAAGAATACGGATCTGTTCCGTTTTTCTTATTCAAAAAAAGAAATACTGATATAGGAACAATAAATCCCATTACGCTCTATCAGAATAAATATTTCATGTGTTCAGTATAGAATTCAATGTAAATATTCTATCTCATCCGTTTAAAGTTAATATTTATTTAACTTTACAATTACTTTTTTTTAAACTAGTACGAAAATAAAATGATAAAAATAGCGCATACGGCGCGAATCGATGGGAACTTAAGAAAACATGCATTTGTTTCATTAAAGATGATCGGATGCATGAAGGGTTTATTCAATTGAATATATTGTTGTTCACGTCTATGTAAAACAACGAGATTATATATTATGTATGAGCCGTGCTCTGTGTAAATGGGGTTTAGCGCAAGTGCGTAAAGTTTTCACCACTAATGGACTGCACAGGCTAATCTGGGACGACACTATCCGCATAAACTAGATTTTCCCTAAGAAGAAACTTTCTTTAAACAAAAGATTTCTGAAAAGCGGAAAGTGTCGTCCCTCTATTAGCCTGCACATATAATATTTCCCGTTTCTGACATGCATACTTGTATATTCATAGTATGAACATACATACTCATATAACCGACTTATCTAATTAAATGTCATAACAGCCGTTTTGGTAGTTCGATAATTGTACTTAATTATTTATTGCAGTCAACACCTGCGCGGTTAGTAAGTGATATCAATTGTTCAACTCCGTAGACATGGTGGCCGATTTTAAATATTCACGATAATTTGTTACTGTGGTGCTAATACAATCATGTCAATATCACACGTCTGTAATATTTGGCTGCGCATGCGTAAGCTTTATATTTGAAATGAGACTACATAACTGTTTTATATTACTATTTCGTTGTTGTTTATGCCTAGTATGGTCGCCTCAGTTTAATAGTTGTCTTAAAATTATTTAAGTTGTGCAATAATGATGTATTCGTACTTAGTTAGCTTCATGTGTTTTGAATTTCCGAACCTTCCCACGATTATGGTAAGCTATTATTTATATATATATATCATCCTTTTATAACTTCATTAAGCTTGTAATAAATGACACCTTACAAATCTCTAGCCAAATAGAGAATAAAAACTATATACCCTTAGTAAGTCAATATATACTTAATGCATTTATCGTCATGAAATTACGTATTTGAAGATATGCGTATTTTTGATAGAATTTAGTTTTTTGTTTCATTCTTTGTTTGCACACGATTTGTTTTACCATGTCTGCCAGCATTGTTCTTATCATTCAATACATACGTAAATGCAGCATTGATGTACGGAAGAAAAAAGTTTGTAACAATTTAAGTTGTGAAAAACAAAATATATTATGCTCAGTGAAATTATCCAAAATGGATATTAAACATATGAGCCGTGTTCTGGTAAAAGGGTTTTTAATGCATGTGCGTAAAGTGTCGTCCCAGATTAGCCTGTGCAGTCGGCACAGGCTAATCAGGGACGAAACTTTCTATCGAAAGTTGATTTTCGTTAGATGAGACTTTCTTTAAACGAAAGCATAAACGCTGAATGCATAAAATGATGTAGTAATAATGATTGTATAAATGTTTAAACAGAATCTGAACGGCGTTTTAAACTTCATTTTTCAGTCGCTTAAGACAATACAACAGTTATGGCCCGCACACAATTGCTAATAGACCTAAACTGCTACACATGTCTTGTAATCAATAACATAAGTTTCTAAATCTAAAATGTTAGAAAGAACAATATGCTTCGTTTATTGGAGCTAATTTATTTGGACTGGAATTGAGTAATCGTTTGAATATCTTAATGTAAAGCATATTATCATGAATATAAACTACTTTTTTCAGAAATACGCATTATGGATTTGTGTGATGACGTCATTATTCAAGACAAATGAGGCACTGTTCGAGCCACTATGTAAGATACTTATGCCCCAAGTTATATAAATAAGTTTTCTTTTTAACATTTCTATCAATGCATCGATACAACTTACCAAGACATGTAAACACATAAGCTTATACTGCGTGTTCTTTATGATCTGTTTCATGATAGTTGGATTTGTTTTGAAAAAAACAACAACAACACTTTTTGTATCTGCTATGTTTAACCACATATTTAAAATTGAAACATAAGTGTTTGAAATTTCCACTTTTCTTACTTTTTAGTGAACGTGGAAAGCTGTACACAGACCAAGCTTGTCATTTCGACCTATAACGCAGCCGACAACGGGCTTGTGTACATGCAGGGCCAGGGAGACGCCTGCAAGCGTGTGACGTCATCAGGAATTGCGTTCTACGAATTCGACTTTGAGGAGTGTGGAATAAAATGGGTATGCCTTTAGTGTATAGTTCTAAGTTACTATATGACCGGATTTACTGGGGATACGTGCGAAAACCGCGTATGTGTTCAAAAACAGTAATTGAAATGATTATTTGTAAGCAACATAACTTCATTATATGCACACATTTGGGTAATAATCGACCAATTATTGTGGTAGTTTCGTTATTGTTTTGTGTTTATCAATTTAAATTTTCTAGTAAATTTAGTAATATAGTGATATATAGTAATATATGGTACATAGAGTAAAATTAGATTTTTGATCCACTCACATCACGTCCTGTTATGAAATGTGCAGTGTTCTTTGATGCGAGTTCTTAGATAATTATTATGCCAAAAGTTAAAGAACTAATAAACGATATCCATTCCCTACAATGGAATGAAATACATTGCTTAATTAAAAGTTGTCTATGAGTTTAGTGTGTGATTTCTTTGGTGTCTATTGCGATGCCTAATTGAGTTACCGGCGTGGATTTAGGACACGCGTATTGTTAATATGGACTTTCATCACAACGCAACACTATCACAAAAATTTAATAGCGGAAAATGTTCTTAATATACACGTTATTGCATTAATCAATCTCGCTTCTGGCGGTATTATCGAAAGCAGTCCAATCATGTATTGCACTGTAAACTATTATATCATGGTATAACCAACAAACTGCTTCAGCTTTTGCAGTAATTGAATTAAATAAATTGTATGCGGCTGCCAGTCAAGCGGATGTCTAGAATAATTAAAGTGGCTTTAACTATAACCTGTATTGTACTTGTTTATTTGTATATCAAAGCCCGAGGCATATTAAATTTATATATATATATATATATATATATATATATATATATATATATATATATATATATATATATATATATATATATATAAATCAAATTAACACGATTTATACAATGTTTTCATTAAGTTACGCTTTAACAGTGAGTATTGGCAATAAATACTATTCTGTTTACAATCAAATCTTAAGCATTACTTCAGAACGTATATTTATAGCATCGATACTTATTACTATTTTTTGAAGGAAATGCTCTTCCGAATCGTGGTTCAGAAAAGCAGAGGATACCAGACCGGAGCCGATAAAGTTATCCCCATTTTCTGCGTCGCCGATACAAGTGACCTTCTGGTTTCCAATAGCAACAAAGCGTGCGTCTTTTGTTACATAAACTTACATTTAGAGATACATTACCGTACTACGAGCAACTATAAGTATCTGTTCAAAAGTACTATTGGTGCATTGCATGTGTCAACGTTGTTTGCACCAACTGACGTAATTCTCTATTTCAAAAGGTTTGGAGATTCGGTATCAATTCTTACTTAACAGTAAAGGCAACTAATTTAAACCAGATTACAATACTTTTTAATGTCCATTTCATACACATCAATGGCTGATGTTTATATATAATTTGATTTATAATGAGATTTAAAATGTTGTTTTAACATTACCAGTTGTTTTGGGACTATCATGACCTTAAATTAAACATTAAAAATAACATAATGTACATAAAGATGAACACGACAGTTTGTCGAACAACGTCAAGCAAAACTGCTTCAAGATTCTTCTGGCTTTTTTATTGTACCTTCATTATTTCCATAACAGAGACAAGCAGGATGATAGCAGCGTCAATATGACTGTTAAGCCTTCGGCAGCCATGAAGTTCTACAAGGTTGTATCGGACGAAGAAGTCAGTGGGACAGAGGTCAAACTTTCTGATGTCCTTATCATGACGTTGCAGCTTGGCGACGAGTGGACAGGTGCGTGTTGAATAATCGTATCCCATCAATTTACGAAATATCTTAAGTCAAGTTCAGCGTTCAAAAATGTAATCATGTTTGTTCGTAGTTGGTGCACAGTTATACAAATATTGGGTAAGAACAAGATCCACTCTCCTAATAGAGTTTACGGAGTTTCATCGTGTGGTATATAAAATACTACAGCACTTACATTTGACTGTGCTGCGTGGATTCAGCATCCCCAAGCATATCGCAATGTTTTATAGTTCAGTCGTTGTAGGTTGCAAGTAATGGAGCTAAATTTTGTTATGGAGATGCAATAACTTTACTGTAAATACATCTTACATCGTGTTTGACAATTTTATGTAGATTCTTCCTTAATTTGATGGTTTAATAATTTAGTGTGTGTTAAAGTACACCGTATTTCTATTGGTACAAATAACTTAATCTTCTAATCCGAAATAGATGTCAGATACTGTCCACTCTTATACATTAATGAATAGATGTAGTATTCAATGGACGCGTCACGTTTAAATATTAATGTTGTTTTTTTGTGTGATTGAGATCGTTTTAGACGCGCGTCCGGTTTGTAAATAATTCTGGGGAACGTGTAAGGTTCTGCTAGCCCTCAAACTGGTTTAAAACCCAATGTTTTGCATTGACCGTAAAACGGCGGTTATACCTGTGTTTTGATAATTTATGTTGTGTATTGGTTTTCAGTTTTAACATTTAGTGAAATTCAGAATTCGAACAAGAAATTCTGTCGCCGCAGCGTTTCTTAAGCTTAATCGTTTGCCATTTTAAGTCAGAAACTGTGTATGTGTATTTAAAAAGGCATTCAGGCAATTATCGCTTAGAACTAGATCATTTTGTTGTTCAGTATGTGATTTAAAAGGAAGTCAGTTGATTCTAGCTGCATTTCTTCAATTTAAACGTGTTTTATGCTTGTTAGAAATTACAACGCATAAGGGCTTTTAAAAATACATGCAACACATATCAGCTGGGAATGATAATATTTTAGAGGATATAGTGTACATTGCTTTTATACACTGTCAGTAGAAAACAATTACAATGCTATTGAAAAACACATTTTTTTTATATACTGCCCAAACAAGTCATGACCTATCTGCATCCACATACAATTCTTCATGGTAAATAGCTTGTTGCCCAAATTCACCCATTTAGTTCTGTTTACAAACTTACTACATTTATTTGATTATAAATTATATTCAATGATGCAGTTACATATTGTTATTGCCTGAAGAATTGCTTATATAAGGAGGAATAATGTGAATTTGATTGCAGTTGAAATCTTTAAATGTCTTTTCTGAAATGAATCTTACATCGTTATTTATTAAGTAGCTTACTTAATACGAATACTTTGTTCGTTGCCAGGATCGATAGGCGAATTCACTGAGAAGTCTAATAAATCCCTGCATCTCAAGTATTAACACTGATATAGTGTTGTATGTTAAATTTTACCGAAGATGTAGTGTTAATGGTGATATCTTGTCCTAAAATGATTCTTTTAGGAGACTTCGATATCAAGGCAAGATATTGCATTGCTTCTCAGATTGTCCTCATCGACGATTTGTAAGTATATTATAATATTTTAAATGTGTAAAGATAACTTGCTACACACTGTTTTGTCATGATGTTGATTGTTTTTATGCAAATTAAAGGTTGTTATATTAACATGCGGCGCGAAAGTAGGATATAATGTTGAAAACAAAACAAACACAACGAACTGCACATAATATGTATTAGCGTATAATTGGCACATACAACTAGAAATAACCTACTTGTTAACTCCAACATAAATAACAAAGTGAAAAAAGTGAAAATATCCATATGCTGTTCAATAAAAATTAAGTCGCATCGATCTGACAGTTAAACTGTTTTGTATTTCGCTTGACATAAAAACGACAAACTGAGAGGGTTTGTTTTATAGATCGGCCTGATTGTGGGTATAACGTAGGCTCGAGTCCGGATGTACATTACTGCTAAAGATAACTTGCTACACACTGTTTTGTCATGATGTTGATTGTTTTTATGCAAATTAAAGGTTGTTATATTAACATGCGGCGCGAACGTAGGATATAATGTTGAAAACAAAACAAACACAACGAACTGCACATAATATGTATTAGCGTATAATTGGCACATACAACTAGAAATAACCTTCTTGTTAACTCCAACATAAATAACAAAGTGAAAAAAGTGAAAATATCCATATGCTGTTCAATAAAAATAAAGTCGCATCGATCTGACAGTTAAACTGTTTTGTATTTCGCTTGACATAAAAACGACAAACTGAGAGGGTTTGTTTTATAGATCGGCCTGATTGTGGGTATAACGTAGGCTCGAGTCCGGATGTACATTACTGCTTGGCGTTGGCCCAAGTTTGGAATAATGACGTCACAATTTTCCAG
Source organism: Dreissena polymorpha (assembly GCF_020536995.1). Taxonomy (NCBI): domain Eukaryota; kingdom Metazoa; phylum Mollusca; class Bivalvia; order Myida; family Dreissenidae; genus Dreissena; species Dreissena polymorpha. The sequence goes on along the minus strand of NC_068361.1, from coordinate 98,323,487 downwards.
ATCTAAATCTGCTTCTACGTTTCCAATAAAAATTGTTTTCAATGATAATCAGCTAAGATTGTCAAAACTGATGACAATGTTACCAATACTATGTTTCATAGAAACATGAGATTATACCATTTATTATCATACTTTTTCATTTGGTTTATTTTTTTACTAATATTAGAAAAAGCAAATGCGTACATTTACTTTAATTACATACATAGTAACCTTTTACCAGGTTACAGCAAACCTTAAGAAGACAGACGCAAATTATGATCAATCTTTTGTTTAAATAGACGATCAGTCTTGGCGCCTGACGTACCACATCGTGCGTATAAGCCAGTACAGTGCCCGACAGTTTATCTATATTTCTCTAAAATATCATGTGAAAGGTATATTTAACAATTATTAACAGATGTGATGTCGAACATATGTCAGGCTGAGAGATACATTTTATATATCTCCACAGAGAGCGGGCCAATACCGAATCAATATTCGAACGCATTTTAACAATTTGTATCTTTAAAAAAAACTTCTTATATGCGAAACCACATGATGTTATTGCAATAGAATGCCCCCCAATCCCCCCCCCCCCAAAAAAAAAAAATGTAAAAAAAATTAACCCATATTAAAAACTAGTAAATAACTTCAAAGTCGGGACAATGTATGCTCTTTATCAGCAAAGAGCTCAGGTTATGTCATCATCTCAGCCGATATGGGCATGTTTACTGGAGATGGGCGGACTGACAAGCCTTAAACAACCCATGTAAGTGGGAGCATAAAACAAACGCCCTTCTTAATTCCAAGTCATATTGACACAATCTAAAAATATGTATTTTCAATAGATTTCTAAAGCAGCACAAACTCAAACAACAATAACACTACAAAACAAATGCAATTGAATTTAGCAAAAGATTAGGGCTAGAGTGTTTTTTATATTGATGGAAATTCATAATAGATGACGGATTAAATTAAGATCTTGCTCAACGTGCATTCATCCTTTATTTCAATTGAGTTTTAGCAGAGACCGGTACCTTTGCTGTTAAAATGATTTATACAGTTGTCATTTTATCACTGAATTATATGCAATAGGACATTTGAAAATAGTCACTTTTCTCACTGTGTTTGATAAACATTGTACATTTATGTGTGTAAGTCACAGAAAACATCTGATATTTGCTTTTTATTTCGGAAGAATGTTATGTTCGCTATGGAGGGAATATAATTTCCTCTTCATTTGATTTTGTAAAACTACAATATATTTGTCATCTCACAAGAAAAAGAGCAATTTAACGAAAATGATAAACTACATAACATAATAATGCTAACTGATAAATAAGTTGAAGAGAATTGGAAAGAGAGTGGCCGTGTTGTCTCCCCTCGCGAGAAGCCAATTAACATTTTGAATACAGATACAGTCTGGGTTTTCTATTGTAAAAGTTCTATATAATGGCACTAGATAAAAAACGACGATACATACTGCATTAACTCTCACAACTTTCACGTATAAATTTGATAATAACGAAGAATCATCCATAAAAAAAATGGCCTTACACGCACTTTTTTGTTTACTGAAATAGCTTCTCTACAGTCAGTTTTAATGTGGTCTTTTGCGGTGGGTATAAAGTGGAGTACCCCACCTGTCCGTTGTAATGAAATACAACCAAAATCACGCCGGATGTGTGAATTGAGTTCTTACTGTAAGGTTAGCACGGCAATATGTACCAATGCTTTTCGCCAATGGTGTTGTAACCAAAATATGCATCACTCTCAGTTGCGCCACTGACACGGACCTGTTCCCGAACTTCTCGCGTTTCAAGCGCGGTTACCTCATGAGCGAGTTCGGGGCCTTCCGGTCCACCAACTTAGAGGGAGGAATGATTGAGATGAACTTTACATGTGTGCTGCAAGTCTGTAAAGGCGACTGTGAAGAGGTAATCCAACTCACGAACATTTAAGCGTGGCTTTGGCTGCGACCAATCGGAAAGATAGGTACTAAACTGACGAACATTTAAAGGTGCCTTTTCACGTTTTGGTAAATTGACAAATTGACAAAAAAGTTGTTACTGATTCGCAAATTTTCGTTTAAGTTATGATATTTGTTAGGAAACAATAATACTGAACATTTATCATGTTCTAGAATAGCCATTATATGCATCTTTTGACGATTTAAAATCCTGAAAATTATAAATCGTTGCAACGCAAAACGATTTAATAATTTGGAGAGTTCTGTTGTTGTGTTGTTTTTTTTAAACTTCGAGGGTTACGTATATAAAGTATAAAATACATACTTGATTGAATGAGCACGGGTGGCCGAGTGGTCTAAATCGTAGACTTTTACTCCAGGACTCCAGGGGTCAGTGGTTTTAGCCCTGTTGAGGTTTACTTTTGTTTTCTTTATTTAATTTTAGAATTGATATTTTACTGGAGCTTTTTAGATCCAATTTTAACATTTATCAATATAAAGCATTTAACGACAGACTTCAATACATGCCAAAATCTGTGAAAAGGCCCCTTTAAGCGTGGATTCGGCTGCGGCCAATCGGAAGGATATGTACGTAACTGATGATGTTCATACACTATCGACCCGGATGAGCCTGTGCACTCAGCTTAGACTAAATAGGGGCGATATTTCCGTTTATATGGATTTTTGGTTAAATTGACGTCTGATCTAAACAAAAATCAGTCCAGTCTGCGGCGGCACAGACTTATTTGGGATTATACATTACGCACATGCATTAAGCCCGGTTTTCCCAGAGCGCTGCTCTTATATAATGACTTAATTTAATGTTCAGTTTCACATAAACGTATTATTTATGAATTTCGTTGATTATAATAATTTCTTCTGTGAACGAAGATAACAATTTATACTTTTCCTGTTATATCCATTTTAACTGTTTCTTCTAGAGAATAAGGGATTTATTGGTTTCAGTAACATTAAATACGGGAAGTTTTTCATTGGATGACGGGATTGACGTCTTTTGCCAGATAAAAATCTTATGTAAGATAAAAAAGCATTTAAACTTGCATAATATAGATGATAACGTTTATTACCGTTTCTATCAAAGTCCAACTGCATGGGCTATGCCGGTTGGGGACGCAAGAAGCGAGATGTTACGCCTGCCAACGTGATAGGAGAAATCAATGCATCGAAAAAAGTCCCGAGCAAGCAAGAAAGCGTGCGGTCCTTTGGACATGACATTGCCAAAAGACAGACGGAGGATTTCGATATCGACGTCGGGGCTCGAGTGAAAATTGTGGAGAAATATTCCGAAATCCGTGAGTGATTTTTACTAAAACAAATACTAAATACCGTGTAAATGTACACTGGACAAATTTAACTGTTTGATTATCAGTAGAACTGTTTCACCATTTTAAAAACTGCATGTTATCTTTAAAATATTAAACGACACTTTGATAAAGGCGCTTAAGAAGTATTAAAATGAGATAAAGGCATATTATTTTTTACTGACATGTGATGTGTATAATGTTTAAATCGACTTACCATAAACACATGTAACATACACGTTTTTAATATATCATGTCTTACTTTACATTATTGATTTTATCTATATTTCTTTATTACAAATTACAATCACTATATTCAGAAATCATCACAGAAGAAACGATGTGCATGAATGGAGCAGTAATCATCACCACTATCGTGTTTCTCAGCACTGGGGTAATTTGCTTAGCAGGATCCACTTTCGTTTTCTACCGGAAATTCGCCAGTGCTCAGGCGTTGTTAGGACAGCGACAAAGTGATCTTCCCGTTCGGAACGACTCGGCTCCTTATTATAGTGTTCCATTCGACAAAAACATTTAAAGCTTTGTTTATAGACGTTGTCTTTTTCGCTTGTTCACGTCGGTATATTAATGGAGAACAAGAAAGCATGTGAACAAAAAAAATTAGTTATATTTTTAACATTATAATGATAAATAAAAATGTTCATTTATTTGAGAATATATAGTTAAATTTATGATAATTTTAAAAAGTGATTCATACAAAAATAAAATGATTTCTTTTTGATGTGCATGAAACGTTTTTCATTTTTTAGCTGTCAACTTGCAATATGTTCCCCACTTCGACCACACTAGCTTTATTGCGATATAAAATCTTACATGGACAGTTTTTTACACGTGTGAAAAAAACTTTACAGTCAGATCAACCTTATCTTGTAAGTTGGTTTGATAACGGGATTGCGAAGATTATAACTGTCATCGTGTAATAATTCGAAATATTGTTGAAAAGTCGTGTACGATTAAAATCGCTGACGCACATGGCATCTAAGGTGACAAAAGCTTTAGTGACCGATGGCACGCGACAGTTTATCGGAATGGTTGGATGATAATCGTCCAATGTTCAAATGTCATGTGTCGGAGAGCATTGCCTTTAATCTCGTAGCGTTTATGCATGTTGATTATCTTTTGTCTGCCTCAACAGTCGACTTTGAAGTGGAAGTAAGGCTGAAACAGTTTCTATATCAATCTTATCAACACGAGTATCTGACGCGACCCAAAAACCTCGTTAACAAGGTTCCGATTAAGCCATATATGACAAGTATCAACGGCCCTGGCGGTAATTATTTTCAGCATACCGGAACTATTTTCGAACTCATCCTTGATATCATTAGACCAATTGACCTGATAAAATTCTCATGGTTATTAAAACCAAACATATGACTAACAGAGTGTTAACAAATTTTCTCTATAGCCATGTACGAAAAACACTCCGCCTATTTGAGGCAATGATTTTCAACCAACCGCAGCCATTTTGAATATCAACCGCGATACCACTCCTTGCAAATATTCAGACAAAGTTTCATAGAATTTGGACAAAAGTTGTTACTTGAAGAGTGTTGAGATGGTTTCACTACAGTCATATAAGGAATACTACTCTTACATTTGCGGTCATCAATTTAATCAAATACAACACTTTTAAAGTCAGCGAAAATGCCATTAAAATATTTGGAGCAAGTTTAATCATGATTGGACCTAAAATGTTACTCTTTTAGTTTAAACATCGTTGCATTAGAGCTTACAATGAAACAGCCTCGCCTAACAGGCGTCCACGCTTTCAAATGAACATCAGATTTGATAATAAGACCGGATTAATATCCCGGAATGACAAATTGCACATTATGGGAGCGTGGTGCAATAAAGAAGTTCCGTTTGCGAAATGATTGTTGATTTTTTTTCAATTTGAAATATGTTCTTCGTTTTAAAACATTCAATGATACCTAGTAAACTGCTATCAACGTAAATCTTGTAACGATTTGAAATATTATTGAAATAAGAACTACGTATTTGGTGCTGTTTTATTTAACTTCATATGATTATTTGAATAAAAAGCAAAGGGCACCTGTTTTTGAAGATGCGGTAATTAAATCAGATACAAGCAAAATAAGCAAATAATAAGTGGACGCATTTTTCTTACTTGTTAAATTATGCACACAAATGTATTTGCACTTCATAGCATAGACCGACGGATTTATCCACATACAGCATTTTCGCACAGCTAATCGCTTCTTCTTGTTAATACATATTCACATTCTAGTTGTAGAAACAGTATAATTGGATATACATTATTTACTTTTTGACATCAAAAGTCCCATGTTACTTTCGATAGTTTCCAGATAAGCATACATTACGGTATGCTGTATACTGATGTAGAATATGAAACCATGTTAGGACTCCATTGCATCAAATTAACAATAAATAGCTTAACAATAAATGACACAAAATGTAAAAACAGTGATCTCAAATGGAAAGAGCAACAACGGCAAAATAAATGTCATTCAAAAGAAAGTAGACACATTTACATATATTTGCACACTACAAGTCTGTAACGAATCAGAATCCGTTTAGTCCGAATAGTCTGATTCATAACAAATAGAAAACATATAAAACAGGGATCATCGTTGGATTATTTCGATGACAGTATAGAAAGTTATCAATAAGCAAATTATGCGGATAATGACGAAATACAAAGCTTCTTTTTAATATTTTCATGTTTAGCCATACAAAAATGACTTGATAAAAGTGATAAAATGAACAATATAATCAAACAACCTATCTTAACGACGGTACATATACTCTGTCATTGAATGCATTTTATTTTGTTATTGATTATTTGATAACATTGAGGCACACACTAGTGACATTTAAGGAATCCTGCATTTTCAGGCGATGCACGCATAACTTACAAAAGATACAACTTACATGTGACTCTTAAAATATTTTAAAAGTTTATTCCACACAATGCATTTTAGATTATCTTTTTCTTCACGTTAATCAGCTTTTTACTTCTAAGTACCGACAATATAATCTCATTACAGGTGCTTTAAATGACTGCAATTTGAGCCAATACACAGAAATAATAATTCGAACAAAATAAACAACATAATAAACATATAAAATGAAAAAAACGCATTGCAACCAGAAAATGTTTCGGCAAATAGGCTGTTCAAGAAGTGCATGTGTAAAAATGAAATTGAAAATAAAAATTTGACAAGAGAAATATCGTAGGTAGATGTTATTTTACAGGAATATGTAAAGCATAATAACACAATTAAATGGTTGGTCTGATGTTTTTAAATTAATGTGTTTGTTTGTGTGTTTTGTTTAGTTTTAAACATAGATGTTACTAATTTTAAAAAATCCGTAATTTATTTCGAATTGGCAACTGCAACTTTTATTTAATCAAGACCAATACCAATAAGCATTATGTTCTCAGCGTTCAATTGGATGAAAGAAATGCCACGGGTTAAGTTTAATAGATGCTCCGAATTTTTTTTAATATACACTACAAAAATGTTCATACATAGCGATGTTATACATAGTCTCGATATCAAAATTATGATTAATTTTAATAAGCAACAACTGAAAACCTGCGTTTATAAATGAGCACCATTCAATTGACAACAACATGCTACACCAGATTTATAATTTCTTGCAGAACCATGCTTGCGTTTGGTCTCTCATCTGGACATGTATCCCAGCATCTCTCTACACAACTTGCCAGCCCCTCTGGCATCGGTTGTTTGACGGTGCAGCTCGGACGAGGCAACGATTACAATTATGTCTTAACCACTTGACTGTCGGTATAAATTGAAAACAACAATTGCCTCATGACATCGAACTTAAACGTTGTGTTGTCTAAATGAATACCAATGGAAAAACCTTTGCTTTACTTAAATATTGACTTGATAACGCTGTCACGCACGGTATAATAATGTCATTATGTATATCTTCATAGGATTATTTAATCTTAATCGTTTAATTATACCATTTGTATTTGTTATTTATATATCACGAAAGAAACATCTGAAAAACGATTTGATACATATAATACAGTCAAGTTTCGAATACATACTAATATGACAATTTGCTTGTGGTTCAGGTTTCTTATAAACTAGCTCGAAAAACTAAAGTCTGCATGCACCACTAAACTCATGTTAATATGTGAGGACAAATTATGTTTCCGTGATTGTTTTAACGATGAAAGTGATTGGCATGCATTCTTACCGTCCATACCAGAGCTCCCATAATAAAGTCCCTAAATTGAACATGTCCGTTTCCTTGCCAACCGTCCCACCAGACACAACTTCTGGAGCCATTAACCTGGTTTAATCTATTTGGATTGTATGATTAGGTACAGAAGGTTCTAGGATTTTCACCTTCCCGTTTGTCCACTAAAAAAGATTTTTTCGCTTAGAAATTTGAAATATCATTAAATTTACATTTTGATATGTTTTCGCATTTGTATGGTATTTTTGTACAAAAAGTAACCAGTATTAAATATTGTTTTCGAAACAAATCAGGGTAAAACATATCAGGCCTGATTGTTTAGCAGTGTAACCATTATTTTATAGTTGAAGTCATGTTCCAATTAAACCAACAGACCCATGTAAACGGTCTAAATGATAAAACAACAGTTTTTAGGCATTGGTTTTTAAATACGATGCAGCACAGTGATGTACCAAAGTGTTCCCAAGACTGAGTTGCCCATGATGATGTCCTTTTCCGTGTAGAGCAACATCGTGCAAAGGACTTGCGCTGTTCGGCTGTAGAATTGCAAGGCCTCTTTTCGTAAAACCATTTCAATGTTTCTATGAGATAAATATGTGTAGGTGTATGCATATTTGTGTACTCATTTTGAATTTCTGCTAAAACATTAATTGAATTTTGTTTCCAAATAATAACAAAACAAACATACTACTTATTTAGAATACAAAACCTAAGGTTTGGTACCCGCACTGAAGTTAAGGAGTGCCAAATATGTAATCTTGAAGTGTGTAGTCGCATCTTTCAAACATGAACATAAGCCGAAAGCTGCCCAGATCAGCGTCCCTTATTTCGACATGACCTGGTAGCCAGTCCGTGTAGCACACTTCTATGAAGCGCACCATATGCTCGTGTTGTAGTCTCCTGCGAAAAGTAGTGTTATTGTTCAGCAGTTTACCCTGTTCGCAGAATGTATTAAAAAAATAAATGTACAATGTGTAGTAGCATGTGGTAACGAACCTTAGCATTTCCAAGTGGTCGATATGGGACAAACGATTGCAGGAGCGAGCATTAACAACCCTGATTGAAATATCGGATTCCATATATTTAGCTGAATAAACATCCGAACAATGTCCACAAGAAACTTTGGCTAAGTTGACAATTTTGGTAACGCTGAATGTATCCTTTGCTTGAAACTTCACATGAAAAAGCCGCACATTTACAATGTGTTCTTGAACGCTGGTTCGAACAGGGGAAAAGTTTGCAACGATCTTTTTTGAACTGCTCGTATTGTTCAGAAGAGCATCAAGCAATACCATGTTTGCTTTCATTGACAACGGTACAATGCGATCACTTATATGATCGATGATACGTTCTATGGGTGAGAGATAACATTCACGGGTCATCATATTGATGAATTTTCTTTTCTGAACACCGTTCAAAGCCTCTTTAAGACATATGTCCAAAAACACAGAGCTGTCTTCTTTGAACTTTGATGCATCAACCTTTTCTTTAACTTTAAATCCCAATAAAAGTGGCAGTACAATCAAACCACCTACCACAGCAAATGGTAACAATATTGTCGATGTGATCAAACCTATTATTGGGATATCTAAAATTCTGTCATATGTGTATCAAATTACATCTAGAAGCCCACTTTCCGCTTCATCATAAGCTAAAATAAGAAAAATATCATGTTTACACTTATATTATTAACGTACAGGATTATGTGTTCAATCAAATGCGTATGTTAAGATAAGTTTGTCTCCGCCAAGCTTCTAATGCTGCTAACTAATTTAATTTCAAAATAGTTTTATCACATGTATACTTAGGTTTATTGTAAAGTGATTAAGTAATGATATGAATGTTATTCTGCAATGTAACTTTCGTTTTACTTTGTTTAAACTTCTATAAAGGGAAAAGGTTTTTGTATTTTAAAATAAACATCAATTGATATTTACAAGACAGGTAATTCTTGCATGTTCTTTGTCAACTAAACGTTAGTTTATTACAGGTCGCCGTGGTGTAATGGATATGGTGTCCGCCTAGCGACCGGGAGGTAATGGGTTCGATCCTCACCGTGTGTGCGTTCTTTAAATCTCCTCCATAACACCAAGTACTGGTTCTAGGCCCAGGAAACGAACTCGAGAGCGTTTATATAAGCCTTAGGCTTTCGATGCACTCGAGCTCAAATAAATAAGTTTAAACTAAACTTACTAAACGTTATACAGATTTAATTTCTTTACAAAATCGAATATGACAATTTTCTTTTGACATAACTTCGGGCTGTGTAACTTTGCAATATTTTTTGTTCAAATATATCATACATTCTCTGGATGCTGGTTCAGATATACCCTCGATAAAATGTTCCACTTCTAGATAAGACTCTCGAAGAACTTGACATTTATTTTCAAACGCTTCTTTAACCATTTCTAAGGTGCAGTCTTAGTGCTTTGAGCTCTGTTCCCATGCTTCCACTTCCTCCCCTATAAAGTCAAAGATGTGTTTGCGTACAGCATCTTCGACATCAGAGAAGTCGCTCTCAGTTGAAAGATCCATGTCCTTATCGGCATAAAACTTACTTTTTATATTCATTTTAAAGCTACATTGTTTCACGTGCTTTTTCAACTGATCACCAATTTGCGCACATGCAGAACGTTCAAGTTCTTTTAGTTCCATTTTCATCTGCAAATAAAGATTATTACATTGCAATTGTATGCGCATATGTAATGATTCGTGCTTGCGTTATTGTGCACGTATGATTTGAGAGTGTACATGTAACATGTATATGTTTGTATATGTTGGTGAAATATAAATACATTCTTTATAGAAATGTATCTCTACTAACCTTCTCTGTTTCTTTGGCAAATTTGTCGACACTTTCCAACTGTTTACATATTGAATCTTCTGTTACGTTTGTATTTTGTGCAAATTTGATTCTATCTGTTGCGTATTTAAGAACGTGCTGCGTAATAGAATCAAGCAAACTGAAACACAAGATTTATGATACATATTTTATTATAAATAGTAGGACAAATACAACTGTACATGACCTTCATTTAAAATTCTGACCCAGTTATTACCTGTAATGTGTTTTATTGTTCCAATCTGCTGAGCGTCAACGATGCTTCTAAGTGCATACAACAATCTTTCTAAAATTCGCCGACAAAATGAATCCTCCCAACTATGCACGTGGGGTACGTTTAGTTTCACTTGTTTGCACGTGGAAAGTAGAACGCAATAGTATTGTGCATTGATTTCAATTTCATTAGTTTATGTGGGTTCTCACAACAGGAAAACATAAATATTAATTTTAAAGTGTATGGCTCATAATTATTTCAGAAGCGCAACAGGTTGGAAAATTGCTATACTGATTTAAGACGTATGGGTCACACCAAGTGTGCTGTATCTTATTCACGCATTATATCAATCTGTTTTAAGGCTATGCAACATGGATACCCATATTGAGCAAAATACAAAACACATGGATGATTATGATGCTGAAGAATAGTCCGCGGAGATCTTAAATCTTTAAAACGATTGGACATCTGAAAATAAACCGATATGACAAAGATCTAGTACATCAATTGGGCGACAATCAGTACTCTCTCCGCGATGAAAGCTCTGCGGATGAAGTTCAGGTCATAGGTGAACTTGAGTTGCCCAATGTCTCCGAAAATATTTAGCTGATCTTCCGCCTATTAGACACGCCTCAAAACAATATTTCAGTGTTATCACGCATTCAGTAAAAAATCTAGCGAATATTTGATTGCAATAAGTGCTTAAAATTTTATAACGGAGATAATAGACACGGATATCATTTGTAAGCAAGCACATGGATTGATGAAAGGTATGTCGCAAATACAAAGTATAGGAACTGTTAGGAGAAATAAAGGAAAGTTGGTGGTCGAATCAAACACGAAGTTTAAAAATGTTGAACGGTTCATAAAATAAAACATATAATAATACAAAAACATTTAAACAGCAATCGGTATGTGAATGATCAAATGGTTGCTTTGTCGTTTATGATACAGCAAATAGATCAGTTAAATTGTTGTGCGAAAATGCTTCTGGCTGATTATTATCCCATACCGCACATAAAACGCATTAAGTTTTATTGTGTACCTATTTGTGAAGTTGAATAAAAATGTTTAATCATCATTTTAAAACATAACACAGTGAGCTCAATCCAAGTTTTGCATGTCAAAAACAAATACAGAAATGCCGATTGTATTCTAAATAAACCAAAAGGATTTCACAAATATCTCCATCTACAAAGAACATATGTAGCTTACTTCTAAGCCCTATAAGAACCGAAACACGATGGACGGAAATAATTGCAAGAACCTGTTCAAGGCATCTGTATTCACCGCATATATCTTTTTTACATTCGCATGTCAAGCTTGAGGTAGTGTGACTGCCTCATGCTTACTATAAGTTTGACTTGTCGCAATTTGCATACGACTTCTGCACAGTCGCTATTGGACAATTATTACATTTGAACCAAGTTTCACGAAATCCGTTGCCGGGCAAAGCATATACGGAGCGGATACGAAAATGTTACGGACCGACACACAGTCGGATGGACCGACGAAGAACATTCCTATAATACCCTCCTGCATTTTGGCGCGGTATTTAAAACATTTCACGTTTATGACTTACTGCTTAACTATATATAATAGTTGTTGCTGTACCAAATCTCGTGAAATTAAAATGTGCCATGCAGAGTATTTATATCTCATGTTTATGCTTACGAAAATAAAAAAATAGCATTGATACTAAAAATTAATTCTATCATTCGATAGATTCGAAAAGTAGCTATAGAAAATAAAGATTGGAAAATGTACAAATGTGGCCACAACTTGTTTCAAGTATTAAATGCAAAATGCAGTGCAACAAATAGTTAAATTTACTAAATATTCAATGTGCTCAGGTAAAGTGTTGGAACTATCCGATATATTGCAGTGTTAATTGTTTTATCATGATAATTTGACTCCTAAATTTTCCACGCATTTTTGTCGAATATAGTAATAATATAGAATTGTACATAAACAACAGCATTTATTAACTATCAAACTGTTCCAAACTTGATTGATTAATATTATTTAATAACTTATTTGTTTCAGGTCAATGTACAAAGTGTTTACAGGAGCTTTACAGCTTTTTATGTTCGATTGTGGTTGTGAAACATTCACGTGGGTGAAACGTAACAAATCAAAATTATTTCAGGAGTCTAGATTATTACAAAACATACATTCAAAATAACAATCAGCCCGTGATCTTATAAGTTAAACTTACAACGAAGTATACATAAAAAATAGGAGTACTTCAATAAAAAACGAACGCTGTTATATGTTTACCTGAGCCGGAGCGGGTATTTACAATAACCATATGTTGTTATAAAGTTATTTTTAAACAACAAAGACTAGCAAATTTGCCTTCCCTACACACTTCAAGTTTGAAACGCAATCGTCGAAACTCTATTTAAGCTTTTGTTGTCGTCAGATACGATAAACAAGGAAATGCTGCGGACACAGTTATTGTCCTAAATTAATGCAGCCTTATGCGCGGAAGGACCTCATACACTTCTTAATACACAAACGGTACACAAGGATTTATTTTAAAATTGGAATAGAAAAAAAAGACTTTTACAATAAGAAAGGATGTAACGCTTATATCCGCTTTGATTTTCATATAGAAACTAATTTAGAGAAAATATATATTCAGCTTGTTCGTTGTGTAATCTGTTTGATTGTTTTGAACGCTTAAATATAAAAATATCTACAATTGTTATTTTTATATAACCATTTAACTCGTTTATCGCTGTGATACTTTTTACTGAATAGGTCCGTAGGGCAAAATACGCACACGTGTTCCTCTTGTGTAATCTTATAAAGCATCGCCCTATAAGGTTGTCCTGACTTTCTATGTTTGTTGACACGATACTCCGCTATATTAAAAACAATCTTTCTCGATGGAGCCATTTTCCATCTTGTGACATGTATCATTTTAGTCTTTTTGAGATTTTGATTTTGAAGAGGACCGTAGCGAAAAATGCATATCGCGGTCAAATTATATTTCTGAAATAATTGACGGTTAGATTCACTTATATATAACACTTTAAATCAACACTTCCATTGAACAGATGTGTGATTTAATACTTAAAGAACGTATCTCTTATATTACAGTTCACAAGTTAGTTTCTAGTAGCTAGAAGCTGACAGTGGGATTTTAGTATTAAGATTGTTGAATTTACAATTAACATTTCAGATATTCGACAACACAATAACGGCCCTCGCATCATAAATTTTCGAGCAAACAAAATCAAAACAGGTTTTATTCGTAATTTATTTTTATTAATTGACATCTATTTCGACTTACATCATTCTTGAAGTCCGAAATAAGCTTTTTCGGTTTACATTTATAATATGTGAATTTTGAGGTATTTTTTTTATTTTTAAAAAAGTACTGCTTTTAAAACCGAAAGTAGGATTTCTAGACGTATACGTCCATTTCAACAAACGTGATTATTTTTAAGATTTGAAGCGCAAAATAGACCGATTTCTACCTTGTAACCATCAGATATATTCTAATTGGCATAGATAAAATATGCTTATTATTTATACTTAAATTTACTTTCATTTCAAGGCGTGTGGCTTTAATTTTACATCAAGCTAAAGATAAATATGTAATATGACCGATGTTTTGCATGGAATGGTCCAAGGCGATTATCCCAGTTTTACTAGTTTCTTTCATTAAAAACTCGTTTGTATTCATTGATATGCTTTTCATAAGCTGTCAGACACTTACACTAAATAAAAGACTAGCCGGCGTGTAGAGGAATTTCTCCTCTGTTACTGATTCATAGATTTAATACGCATCTACATTGTATCGTTTCCGGGAGTGTTACATGGACTAGATGATCAATATGACGTTTTCTGTTGTATAAATAGTTGGCTTAACGTAAAAAAGTAATGTCGGAGCTTGTGTTGTCACCAATCTTATTTGACGCTGATTGTGTCACATAGTGTGCAATCAAAACTCGCTTTCCTTAAAGGCGATGTCAACGTCTGAAATACGCAAAATTTCTTTCTATGCCAACTCAATGTCCCTAGCTCATAAGGAATCGACTCAAATTATCAGTTTGTAATATTTGGAATCTCTTTCATGTATGTTTTCTTACACGATATGTCATTTATTGATAAACGCGATATTGTACTTTAGATTTGCAATAATGATATTTTTAATATTGCTTAATTGCATTAATTAATTTACATATGCTCTCATTATTTTTAAGTGCAATCAAGAAACAAATCAATAAACCCGTTATTAATGCTGATTAATTTAGAGTGCTTCTGTACATGACGATTGAGAAATTAATTACAAATGTAACTGCTATTTCGACCTTCTAATCGCAAAACGTATATCACACAATTTACGCTAGAGCGAACTATTAATCACAAAACAGTCTTCAAAAACACTATGCTACTGCGACCTCCTAATTGCAATGCGGTCTACATAAACACTACGCTACTGCGACATCTACATCGCACGGCGGACTTCAACAAACGCTGCGCTACTGCGTGAGACCTCGTTATCGGAATGCTGATTTCAAACACACTATGCTACTGCGACCTCGTTATCGCAAGTCGAACTTCTTACACATTTCGCGACTGCGAACTCTTAATCGCAAAGCGGATCTCACATTTGCAATGCGTTACACTGCGACCTCGTTATCGCAAGGCGGACTTCATACAAACTACGATACTGCGACCTCCTAATCGCAAAGCGGACTTCAAACAAACTACATTACTGCGACTTCCTTTTCGCAAGGCGGACTTCATACAAACTACGCTACTGCGACCTCCTAATCGCAAAGCGGACTTCAAACGAACTACGTTACTGCGACTTCCTTATCGCAAGGCGGATTTCATACAAACTACGCTACTGCGACCTCCTAATCGCAAAGCGGACTTCAAACGAACTACGTTACTGCGACTTCCTTATCGCAAGGCGGATTTCATACAAACTACGCTTTTCCGTTCGATTCTATTTAAAACCCGGTGAATTTGATTGGATAATTTATTTTTGTCTGTGGCGCATCGCTGACCTGTGTGTAAACCCTGGAATAAGGTCAGAAATGTGCGTTTTGTTTGTGTTTTCACTGTTTTATCTGTAGAATAATCATGGAGAGTGTTTCATTTATAGATTGCCTACTAACTAAAGTGAGGTATAGATTTACAATTTGTGGACTGCAATTGTCTGTCTAAGGTTATTCTACTTGGGATTAATTGGTCTGTTTAAATGAAATAATGATACAACGTGAAGTGACCCATTCACGTGAAATTGACCGATGTTTTTAACGACTTTAATAATAAAATAGATTATTGCGAACAGGTGTCACAGTTATTCATTGAAGCAGTATTACTAGCGCTCCTATTGAGAGGAATCTTAAACAACACATGTAAGAGTTATGCATTTCCTGCTATTTTAACAATAAACTTATTCAAATGTTTCACACATGTTTTGAAAATAATTTTAAAAGCTATTAAACTTTATTACCCCCACCCCCTATAGCGTGACATACTTTCCGGACGGACCATTTAACATTACTGTTTATTTCTAAGTGTTCAAGCTTCGGTTGAAACTTAGATTTTGTTAAGATCGTTTATAGTCCAGAGCCTTACATGTAGCCCTTCAGGTATATAAAAACCAGTTACTAGGTGCTTAACCAATACGGATAATACTGGAAACATTTGTACTTTTCCGGATAATACGCGAAACGGCTACGGATCATATCGGAAAATAAACAACGTAAAATGCAGGATGCGCCTAGTATTGGAAGTGAAATTGGCCACAAAACCGCGTTTAAATGCCAAATACTATTGCTCACGGAACATTATGGTATTTCAGCTTATGGTTTACTTCAGAATTCGTTATGTAAATAAAACATTTTATCAAAACGAACGAAAACAAATGAACCATACCTACCTCAAAGTCATGAAATAGTTTAAAATACTTGCTTTTTTGTAACTGGAGAAAAAACCCATATAATACTACTATTTTACACTGTTGTTATAATCATTCAGAATTATAATGAAAGTGTAGAAAATTACTGGCAACTTCAAAAACGTGAGTATTTGCGTTTTAAAAGGATCGCATATTGATTTTACGGGCACCGGATAACACACGAAACCACAAAAAACTGGCACAATCAGGTGCATCACGTCATGGACAGGGCATTCATTCAACAAGATTGTCAGGATTTTATCTCTACCCGTGATTGCGTAAACATTCAAAATACGCTATATCAGTTACAACAATTAACGTTGTTTTTTATGCCATAGAATATTAATAATACCAACAAGAGAAATGCATTCTTTAGTTAAAAATTGTTTAATTGGAAAATTGTTGAAATTTCTTGATATCTTATAATTGCCAAATTTTAACAAATTTTACCACCATCTTAAAAAGTACAACATTCGTTTTTGCTGTTTTAGTCGTAAAATAAAAAAATGAGAAAATGAACTAATTTGTCTTCATTTTACTTTGTAAAAAATAGCCCTTACTCGGAAACAGTATTATACCACGTTATTGTAAAACTTAAAGAGTCATATTATATTATCATTGCAATAACAAGGGTTAATACATTAAGTTACCGTATTTACTCAAGTGTTTGATACTTACATATTTATTTACTTACTTACTTACTTACCAACTTATTACGTACTTACTTACTTACTTACTAACTTACTTATTTACTTACTTACTTACTTATTTCTTAATTACTTACATACTTTAAAACTAAGATTCTTTATAACTTGCTTATTAGACTTAATAACCAACAATTTAACTATCTGATTACCTAACCACTTAACATTCTAATTTACCAAAATTAACTAAATATCTTAATGCCTTCGTAACTAATTTACATACTGAATTATTAAATAAACAAACCAATGAACAATTTATAAAAAATTAACAACTTGCAAACAATAAACTTAATATTTACCTTACTGCCTTACTAACCAACTAACAAGCTAACTAATTGACTGATTAACTAACTTACAAACTTAGTAACTAACTTACTTACTAAATACGTAAATAAACAACTGATTACATATATAATACACAAATAAATAATATCATATTCACTTATCACCCTCATTATCTTGTTACAATGTCCAGATTTAATTACATACATTGGTAATATATTTTGATAATTCCGTACTGTTATGGTACTCGTTTTTCACGACATAAAATTTATAACATCATATTCTGGTTCAAGAATTTATTTGTGTCTCTGTTGCAGACCTTAAGCCACTAATTAGTATCAATATCGGCTGAATGTTTTCACGGATAAAATATATCCGATTGATATTCAGGTAATTAAAGTTCATATCGTATGGGATTGTAAGAGCGTTGCAATGTGTACATTTTGGGGTTTTAAACTTGCAGACTAGCTGGCTATTCCAGAATCTTGTTTGTTCCGGAGTAAGTTTTAAAACATAAATTGGTCAATATGCGCAGGAGTTTTAACTGGTATATTTACCTTAAAATTCCATATGACCGATGTGTTCATTAACAATGTGCTTTAAGAGAGTGAATTGTCAAAAAAGGTGAAAAATGCGCAAATATTAAGGCATACCTATAGTTTTGATCCACAACGTCCATACATCACAACGTGTCAGGCTTTGTATTAGCAAAAAGTGATCTCCTTCCTTTTTGATGCTCATTGTGCACCTCTCTTTAAAGTCACTAACTGACATAGCAATCTGCTGTAGAGATCGCTTGTCCTTGTCGCCGCTTTAACAATTTGATTATGACGTCCAAAACATTTCTCTCAATATTTATTATGTAAATCCTGACACAAATGTATCGCAACAGTTGATATTTCATTCTTCTTACAAAGTGAGCAGTGACGATTGCCGACTGTATCCGAAATTTAAAAATTAGCGCCACTGGCAAATTCCGCCATCTTGAATGAAAAATAATACAAGCGCAATTAACATACGCGTAAAGTCGTCTTCCTTATGTACCTAATCTAATCGGTTATCAGGTGTTATAAAAGCAATTATATAAAAGTAATTCAGCGTACTGGAATGGTGAAGCTTATTTCCAAATATTGATTTGCAAGAGTTAAAATAGAAACTGCTATCATCAAAAGCAACAAATTTTAGTTTTGCGTTCTGAAGCCACATGGTGTATCTTTGTGTGAAACAACTTATTTACTTATATCTTTTAAAATAAACATGTAGTTTTGTTCTAGGCATAAAAATTATACTAGACGAAAATGTAATTATTTTTTAGAGTTTAAGTAAAAATGTTTGGCCAAGCGTTTATAATATTTATATATTTTAGTTGTGTATGACCGCGAACGTTTGATAAACAATATTCAGCTTTGCAATAAATTGAAGCGTCACTTGTACAGGCAAACATGTACCAAGAAAAAGTATTGGCATTTTATATTGCAATGTACTTTATCATAATAATTTGAATCCGAAATTAACAACGTTATGATTCACCTCCATGAACATTTGCAAAAAACAACATTATTGTGTTCATATAAAAGTTAATAACTTTCTGGTTTAAAAATGTCAAATGTTTTTAGAAAAACATCCAAATACTCAAATGGCCTGTTTGATAGATGTCCAGTTGCTCAAGTAAAAGTGATCATATTCAATAAAATTGATAGAATTAACCGGAATCGTATTGATTTCATTTTTAGTTTTATTGTAACAACGAATTTTCAATCAGATTAAAACAATTTCGACATAATGTACAGCGATTGCAATTACCTCATGTCTATATTATCTATTTGAATTGTTACGTAAAAACCATTGTAGGACAGATCTTTCGTTTCACACAATCTTGTTTCTGTTTTTAAATAGAATATCGGATCGGAAAAGTGTGTCAATATACCCTGATGAAATTGAAAGATACATAAACTGGGAGTACTTACATGGGAAACACACGATATTTGAATATAAAGAATTGAAACTCCAGCTGCTCTAGCAGTATTGCATTCTTATTATACACAAGTTCATGGTCCTTTATTTATAGCATGTAACCAAGTGCCAAAACAGTACGACACAATACGAAAAAACATGCACACATATTAGAATAAAGCTGGGGTCACCCCCTTGGAACGTTCAATGCAAATCACTGGGGATTTATACCGGCTCAGAGCGCTCATATTTTAATAGCCATTTGCAGACAATATTCATGATGTTGACAAATATTTTCGATAACAATTAAACGCCATTTCGGTTCTTTTACGTCTAACTCAATATGTCTGTTCAGAAATGTAGGCACTTGTGTTCCTGTAATGAAATGTTATCAGGTTTTGCCCTGTACTGCTGAACTCGTTATACATCTATTTCGACACGATTCTCCGCTTATTTTGGAGCAACCTAGTTCGTTACTAGTTCAGTTCAGAACGGGGGGTTACGGACGACATGCTGTGTTTAGTTGTGTCCAAGATTTATCAGTTACAAGTGTCACGATCTGACACCAAACCTAACTATGATTACATGTATAACTTTCTCTTAGACTCTTTCGAACGCTCTCGATTTGGTCTTTCTTAACCTCCCATGCGTGCTAGAATCCCACTATCATAATTATGACCATTATTTTAATCGCGGTGGTAGTCGTCGTCATAGCGTTTTGGTGTTACTCGATGTTAACATATCTTGTTCTCAGAGCCTCAGTGGTGGTTAAAATGTAAGTCATATACATTTATAACACGACATTTCTATATGCGATTTAGATGTATGTGAAACACATGTTTGTTAATAATGTCAATTATAAATGCAACAAGCAAATGTTAAATAGTAGGGTTTCATGTTGTTTATACACTTCAACCACAGCCAAACTGTAATTATTAATTTGTGTTACGAAACAGTAAATATTAGTGTGTTATACATGATTAGGTATTAAAGTAAAGCAAAAAAACAAGTGGTGAAAAAAACATAAAAGGAAGTATATATTAAAGCATTCTATGTTTTGAGAGTTATAATGCAATTAAAACACATGGCATATGTTAAAATAAATTTATTAAAGTTCATGTTTTTTTGCGTGTTATTTTTTGTATATTCATACATTGCGAAATAAATACAATGATTGAATAAGGAAAAACAGAGATTTTACGGTTTTAATCTGTATCTCTTAACATTGTTACCGGTCTACTACGAGTTATATATTTACGCCGGATGACGAAGCTGAAATCCTAGTACACACGGACTACGTGTAGATAAGGTTAAAGGGAAAATATGTTTATAAAAGACTAAACTAGAATGCTAATGCTCTGAAACTAGTTATTGTTAGCATAGTCAGATTAATTTATAAATTGAAATAAAAACCTTTAAAAGCAGAAAGGAACTGGCGAGGAAAACACCCTAAGCCACGACATGACCACAAGTATATAATGACCACAAGTATATAAACGTTATATTCTTGTGGTCGAGTCGTGGCTTTACACGTGACCACCGTCGATAATTTCCGTGATACACAGTTGCATCATACCGTAATGAAGCGCATCGTTTCGTTATGAACGTCATTGTAAGTATCTATAAGTGTCAGCGAGCACGTAGTCTTTAACACAAACGTGATAATAGTGCTAGGCAGTTATCGATTTGCGGATATTAAAAACAATCATGTAGGAACGCAAATGCCCGTATCTTAATGAAACAGTAAAACTGTAATAGATTGTGCTACACAGATCTCGCATTGGCTTGTTACTTAAACTGTACTTGAAATCAATTCAACCGATATTTTCATGTATCGCTCACCTGACCTGGGGATGGTCATTCAAAAATCAAGAGCATTGCGTTGATAATATTTGTAAATTACCACACTTTTCTGTCACATAAGAACTATCAAAGGCGTGTGTTTTGGTGTTTCCGGTAAATATTTAATGTATTGAGAATTATATAAAAGATAAATTTAGATAAAGCATTGAACACCTTGGCATAGCAAGTATTGAACCAACAGGAAGGCAAATTGTAGAATTATTCTATCTAATGTCACATACCAAATATCAAAAAGCCTTTCGGTTTTAGAAATATAAAAAGTATTTCTGCTAAATTAATCTTCATAAATATTGCGACCTCCTGGTCGCAGAAATCTTTAATCCTGGGTCATGGATAAAACTACTTACTATAGGACCATTACACGATATTTCATACCACATACAAAACGTTTTGATCAACCTGAGGTACTTGCGGTTACAGAAAAAAATAAGTCGCTGTTTTATGAACATAATGAACACAATTCGCTTACATGGTGAATCCAATTTGAATCCGACGGGCATTTTTGAATAAAAGTATATAATATTACGTAATTTAACCTGACTGTTTCAGATAAGAAAATTTAGAAACTACAACATACATATACAAAGAAACCCATGGGGCTGGATCAATATTGACGCTAAGGAAACTATAATTGAGACCATTATTCATTTTACATATCAAATACCAAATGACACATAAAGTGATACTTAAGCGAACCAGCAGGAGAGAAACGTACATTTACATAAATGTGATTATTTTACATGATCTCGATTTAATGAAGGTTGCCATGACCATTTTTATTTGAGGTAAATTTATATAACATATTTGATAACTCATT
This sequence comes from Dreissena polymorpha, assembly GCF_020536995.1. NCBI lineage: Eukaryota > Metazoa > Mollusca > Bivalvia > Myida > Dreissenidae > Dreissena > Dreissena polymorpha. Next base: position 98,301,371 of record NC_068361.1, on the reverse strand, counting down.
GGGTTTTTTGCTGGCATTCGTTTATTTGAGTGAGTGTTTTTTGCGTTTTAATTCCATATTTTTTCAAATCTTGTCGCGAGGAACGCAAACTATTATTTAATTGTTATATTGATTAACAGTATGTCATTACTTTGTCTGGGGAGCATTGCGTGTTTGGCGGAGTTAAACATGTGGTTGTTCCGTTGTTGCGGTAATATACGGCAACATTTTTAATCAAGTGCCTTATATTTCTCGAGGATATCGAGTAAAACATGCTTCAGGCCAATAATATACTCGCTCGTTGGGCATTATCATGTTTTAAGAATTCACGTTTCGGTATCAAAACAATGAATACCAATTAGTTTGTTTTGATTTCAGAATAACATTACACATGTGAACCGTAAATGCTTTTGTCAAAGTGAGTAATCAATGATCCTTGGTTCGGTGAAAAATCAACATCAAGTGGCGTAACGCTTATACACACACAGTAATGAAAAATTTGGGAATTGACATAAAACGCTCATCGCGAGATTTAAACTTATATCCAACCCTTATTCGTAGTACGCGAATATTCGGGTCAATGTTCATATTGAATTTTAAAATATGTTTTATACACATATCCCTAGAGTCTACTGACGATTCTGGTATCTTACAAACATGTCGACATGGAGTGAGACCATAATAAGTTTCTAGTACATGGACAAATTTAAAAACAAAAGACACTGTTTTCATATTTTAAGAATAGTGCATAATTCGTTTGTTGGTTGGTTTGTGTTTATTCGTTTCAATCATGCCTTTTTACTTTGTTGTTTTTTTTATTCTGATACCTCTTAATACAAAAGTATGGCATTTGCGTCCCTCTTTTTGCAGAAATCCACACAACCTAAGCAGCCTTTATCTGTGCTCTGTTCAGAATGTAGATTCACTGTCTATCAGAACAACCAAGATTTATATCTGTGACGGTATCAGACTTCACGATTTGATTAGTTATCTTAAAGCAATTAATCACGAAATGACAGTCACTCAGCATTTGGAAAGCCAACAGAGAAATATTGAGTAAAATATATAAATACGAATAGTTGGTTCTGTTTTTTTGCGTTTAATTCTAGTGGAATAATGCATGTACTGTTTCATAATGCAATACATTCTAATATAATGTTTTATTTACGTTTTCAGCTAGACAACGTATGAGAAAATGAGTGAGTAAATATTTATCATATGCATGTCTTAAATTTTGTTTAGTCTGAATAATGAAATATAAAGAAGTGAAACTCCAGCTGCTGGAGCAGTATTGCATTCTCATTATATACAATTAGTTAATCCTTTATTTAAGGCAAGTGACCAATGGCCAAAACAGTTCGACACCACCAATCATGTAGTTACATTAATACACATTGCCAATTTCAACATACATAAAAGAGTAAAAGGCAGCTTGTCAGATAATGGTCTGTAAAAATTCAGTATAACCTGCAGAACTCTCAATTGATGAACATACAAGTTTACTTTATAAATAGAGAGAATGTATAAGAATCGAGGAATAAGAAAGGTCTTAAACAAGGTTTCTAAAACTAATAAAAATAACAAAACCGCTACCAACCTCTGGATGCTGAAAATATAACAACATCGAAGATTAGTACGGGGATACATGCTACTGCATCCACGCAATGACTAGTTGGGATTGGTATGATGTTTGAGGGTACAGATTCTTAAACATTCTATTGTATCAAATATGCGTCATTGTTCGTTGAATACCCAACTGCTTTCTTTTTTTATATTAAACAAATTGCATTACCTTTGTTGCATGACAACACAAGCGTTAACCATTCATTTACCTGGCGATATTTGATATCAGAACATAATAGGATTTTCGGTTTTTGATTAAATTGTCGCTACTATTGTATTTTATGTTATGTAAAGAAATATTAAAACAACAGTGTGGTTTAGTAATTATTTTATGCATATGTTCAGGAAAGTACCTGCTTAATAAATTATATTTTGAAATGAAATAAAAATTATTGCTTATTAGAATAATTGTTTAATTAAAGATACACGTCAGGAACTTGCTATTGGGATCACACTCTTCTTGATTGGTGGTAAGCTAAGATTTGTATCAATGTGTTATAAAAAACCATCTGATTTCGTGTTAGAGCGTGTCTATTTTGCTTTAAATGTATATATTTTGACTATCCGTAAATACCAAGGACATTTTGCTTGTACATTCAGTTTGAATGACTTTTGCGAGTGATCTTTTTACAATTTTTGTATCTGTGTCATTTCATTATATATCTACTAAAACAATTGCGCACCGTTATATTTTGATAATTGATGAACACGTTCAAGGTTTCATTTAACATTCAATTGATTAACAATGTTCACAAATCCGTAATGTTGATTTCGAAATATCTTGCTTTTGTATTCAATACAGTGTTTGCCCAGGAAATCCCCCGTGAGTATCAACGGAAGTGTCGACTCTGCAACAACGCTCTGACACTGAGAGATTGCACAAAGCAGGCGATTTGCGACAACAGGACCGAGGTTAAAGAGAAATCATTTGTTATTATTTATCAAACAGTCAAATAATCGTAATATTAAAGTTTGTGCTAGGGTTAGAAACGAATTTTAACAAAACGAATACAATGCTAACATTTGTACATAATCATACATCTCAAACGAAGATCATGGTGTATTAGTCCATTTATCAGACTGTTGATCATTATTTCCAATTTCGCAGAGGATGACATCACGGAGATAAGGCCTCGAGCTTAATCTAAAGATCAAGTTAAATGTCCGAAAGACCTCAATTTCTTGAAACTCTTTTTTTTCCTGAGGACTAATCACAAGAGTTATATTGAAAAAAAAAATCGAATACATCAAGCATCAAAATTATATTCAAGTCAGGCTATGGCAGTTATATACATTAAGTCGTGAATGGCATTCTACAGTGCACAGTTATCTCTATTTAATAATAAACCACTGAAAGACTGATTTTTTTGATGAAAATTCAGAAAATGGGTCAATACGGCCCAAAAAGTCATTTTGTTCTACTAACATCGTCAAAAATAATTGGTTTGCTTAACTGTTTGACGTTGTTAACTTTTTTTAACAATTCCTAATTAATTACAATTTACAATTATTTGCACAAATCTTCAAAATCGCGATTTAAACTTTCTTTCTTTAGGTAAGTCTAGTTGATTTATAATTGATTCATTAAATATGATCGAATATAGAAAAACATGATCCCAAACTGAATAGTTATTTAAGCAAATTCAGCAAAACGATGTTCGAAATCTCAAAATTCCACCAAACAATTTAAGATTCGAAACAAACAATAATCGGGTCGGTTTGGATTTTCAAAAAACAAGCAACTTTTTAAGTTTTAACTTTGTTATAGTGTTTTCGACCTACTAATATCCTGACTGAAACATATGTAGTGTGTAATGGTCCATCTTTAGACTTCTACCATAGTGGTAATTGACGTATGGGAAAATGCACAGCGCAAATCATGGTTTAAGTTAAAAACTGGTAAGAGTAATATGTTATACACTTGTTACTTGATTTAGTAAAGCCATTGGTGGGTATACAAGGCCATCATACAAAGTTCGCGGTTAAAGTTGCAACGGAACGCGTTAATTTTTCGTCTTAGACGAACAAAGACGAGCCCATTTTTTTCAAGATGGCGTCTAGAATCGCTACGAAATGGGGATGAAAAAATGCTTTAAAAAGTAAGACCGTAAAAAATCAAGATCTGAACATTTATCAATTCGATTAAATTTAATAAGACTATGCGCTATATCCAGATAATGTTGCGAAAGCGTCATAGGAACTTCAAGATAGATCACGTTTAAGAATTGATCTGATCGACTAGAAACATATGATACATTTTTTAAATTCTGAGTTCAAACATGAAACTTAATAATCAGTTTGCATACATTTGTCATAAAATGCCCGGGAAAGAAATAAAACAACGAAAACCCACTATCAATGTCTTATCAAATACGCCATGATTATGTTTGTAAAATCACCGTTAGTAATTTTTTAAATTAATAAAGATGTAAACATGATTGAGACATATCAAAACCGTTGCTTATTAGCCAACTATGACGAGGTTTAAATAAAACGTTTATCTGACATATATGTGTTATCTCGTTTACAGGAATGTTATATGGAGCAGGTGATTACAGACGCGTTTACACTTGTGTACAGAGGAGGCTGCCAATTAATTACAGTAAGTATGGAGCGTGAACTAATGCCTCTTAATTTGTGTTGTGTAAAAACGTTTTTTACCAAACAGTATGTTAAGCGTCTCAAATAATGAAACATCACCTACATCTTTATGCATAATATATATGAGGATGCTTTGTAAACATAAAGCATCACGTATTTTTGCAAATGTGGGAAACCCGTTCATTCGCTTTGTATTTATATCCACGATCTGTAGTGTCATCTGCTGAAACAAGAATTTAAATAGTATATAACATCAAAAAATTCTTATGCAGGAATATTATTCAGATAAATTTATAATTAATTCAAAGAAACGTGTATTCATTATTAAAAGGTCAATATACAAACAAAATCACCCGATACGACTTGAGTTAGTCTGTTCAACAGGCCTTAGGTTAACGGAGTTAGCCTTTACGGACAGGCAATGGTATTACCATCTTACCATTTGGTATGGGGTTAGCCTCTAGATTACCTGGCTCAAATATCTATAAATAAATAGTCTATTTATAGATAACGAAGGAAAAGGAATTATGCTGGTATCTCGATCTTCTCGATTATGTTTTAAAAATAATAAAAGAAAAACGCCTTATAAAGAATGGAAATATTGGTTATAAACGTATATTTTATTCAATGAATTAAGAACATTTTAAGATTAAATATATTGCACACTGATAGTGAATAGATTAATAATTTTGAAAACACTAGGGATTTGTTTTTAGTTTAATTATATTAAAGTATGAAATACCAAAAAATAATAATCAATAATTGTAAACAGAACAGGGTTTAATACAATCATTTATGTATGTATTAATGTGTTAATTTATGTATTCATGTATTTTGTATGTATGTTTGTATTTATTTATTTATTTATTTATTCATTCATTCGTGCGTTCATTCATGTGTTTATTCATTCGTTCATGTATTTCTTTCTTTCTTTCTTTATTTATTCGTCTATTTATTTATTTATCTATCTATTTATCTATTCATTCCGTTTGTGCGTACGTGAGCTTGTTCATTGGTTTATTGGTTCGTTCGTTCGTTCATACGTCCGTCAATTTGTTTGTTCGTTCTTTCGTTTTTGCTTTCGAGCTTTTCTGCGTTCGTCATCATCATCATCATCATTATCATCATTTTTATTTTTATTTATTTTTCATTTCATTTTTTTATATATTTTGTATTATTTGTACTGTATTATATTAAATGCATAGTATGTTAATGCTGCCGCTTTAAAACAAAATAAATGTTGAATGAAGTTACAAAAATCAATTGGTGATACTGTCACAAAGCAAGACGAAGGGTGCCTTGGGTACTTTATGACATCTCATGCCGACATGGTGATTGATGTCGTTGTGTCATGCTACATTGTCCTGATTATTGGACCCTTAATGCGATAAAGCCGCTTTTAATAATGGTGATAACTGTAATTTCTATTGCTTAACAATACGAGACTGCGAAAACAAATGCCACAGGTTATTTAGTTGACATTTTCTTTGTTTCAATTTATATTAAAATTATATTGACTATCTAAAGTGTGACTGTCTGTAGTTTAAAGATTTAATACGAAATTACATAAAAAATAGTTGATAATTTACCAAAGCAATTGACTCTTTTACATGTGTTTTTTTTGTGTTATGAAACTACGATAACGGTAGCAAGAAATATCCTTTTTTAAAGATGCTCGGTGCATATCCCGATCGTGTAAATTAAGGTTGAAATAAAACGTTTATATTTAAAATACTGATTTTTAAACAAATTTTAAGTCACATATCAAACACATCAAATGGGCCATTAAATACAAAAGCAGTCTGCTTTTATTTCACTACGATGCATCTATCGCTAGCAATTAGTGACCCCTATCATAAAAACACCATGGTGTGAAAGCGCGATAAAATCAATTATTTGCCGATAGATCGCTGATAATTAAGGTGTCAAAAACAACACTGGATCACTTGACTAGTAGATATGGTTTTTTTAATCGGGGGCAATAAAGGGATTAGCGATGGTAATTTAAGCCAGACAGAGCTTGATTAGCGAATTTTGTTGTGAACTTATAGAAAATAGGTCGTTTTTTTACGAATGTCGAGACAAATTGTGCCACATCGGGACAAACTCAACAAAACCAGGACTGTCCCGCCAAGATCAGGACGTCTGGCATGTATGCTCATATGGCATATTATGTATGAAGCATACGTCTGTTTTCAACGATTGATCTATATGGTATTTAAGTATTTAATTTAGACGCAGTTGTGATTTACCGGAATAAACCCCCTTCGGAAGAAACCCCCCTTCCATAAAAACGGCATAGCGGAAGAAACCCCCTTTCACATTTTGCATACGCGGAAGAAACCCCCTCGCTAGTTTTGCATAGGCGGAACAAACCCCCTTCGAGTTTTCAGACAGGCGGAATAAACCCCCTTCGTGTTTTCAGACAGGCGGAATAAACCCCCTTCCTAAGTGTTAAGTCTTTCCCGCAGAGGTAGTAAAATCCCGACTCGAACGATTCCCCAATACATCCCTTTCAACCCGACTCTATTACTGCATGCTTGTTACTTTTCAAGTTTATATTAATTTCCCGATAATCCCGTTTATAACATTTTTAAAGCACTTTCTGGTAAATATTAACGATAAAAGCTCTCAATAATTTATTTAACACATACCCGTTTTTTCTCTTGTATCAAATAAATTTCGGCATAAGTGACTATTTATAGACTTTATGAAATATTCCCTCCGAACATGCATCAATCCCCTGACTAGTTGTATGCTAGTTACAACGCTCAATACACCCACGCTTTCTATGCTGCATAATGTTCGCGCCCTTACTTACGGGAGTGTGTTTCGGATTTACAGTAAAGAAATATACCGGCCGTTTGTTCACAAGTTGTTAATGAAGTTGTTAATGATACAAACTAAATATTCAATCTGTGAAACTCAAACATCGTTATCGTGATAATTGAATGAAGGTGCGAAAATCTGATTAAAGGAGTGTACCGGCCGTTTTACATTTATTTACAGAACAGAACAGAACAGAACAATACTTTATTCTCCCAGGTATACATAGATACAACATGGGGAACGTATAGTATACATGTTACAAATTACATATCATGTTTCCGGTTCAAGTGTGGTACATTTTGTTGTATGGGGGAAGTCATATAAACAATGTGAATCAATTTGCAGCTTTTATATATAGATGCTTTGATATTTTATAGTATTAATTCTTAATACGGTAAAGATGGAATAAGCATGTTTACAAATAGAACGTTTGTAATAATAGTAAGACATGTAGTAGTCATCACAACAACGGCGAGATAATAATGATAATAATATATATATATATTAATAATAATAATAATAATAATAATAATAATAATAATAATAATAATAATAATAATAATAATAATAATAATAATAATGGCACAATTACAAGTGACAAAAAGCATCAGGATAAGGAATGATTTTCGCGATCATTAATCAAGCACATATTTATCAGTGTTACAGTGTAGGTTGCTCTCGAAACAATTATCAGGCGTTTGATTTTGTGTTTTCAAAGTAAACTCTTTATAAGAAAAAGCTTTTTTTAACAAATATGAGTATAGATATGCTATGTATTGTATATAAGAGTAAATACATCTCGCAGTTAAACATCGTGCTATAATAATATAAGCGACAGGTGGCTACGCCGCTGCGCTATTTACATACGGGTCTTTGCGACCTCGTTTGAGACCGTGTGCAGTTAGAATTGTACATTTCCTCGTGTGAAGATTATCGGTTATGGCAGGCGCGTGTGTTCTACAGAGTGCAAGTGCACAGTTAATTGGATACTGCTCGAGAGATTAAGGTAGGGCATTTTACAGTTGAAAAGTAAATGCTATTACAAAGTACATGCATAAGGGTTATAGGTGTTCGATAGAAGTGAATTGTTAAAAAGCATAGTAAGTGAGAGTCGAGGCATTGGGGTACATTAACAATAGCCGGTACATTAAAGGACCTTTTATATAATTAAATGAAGGCGCGAAAATCTATTTCCAAACTGTTATGTGCTGAGTAAAGAGGTGTACCGGCCGTCTGTTCACAAGTTGTTAATGATGAGATGCTCGTGTGAATTTGTATTGCACTCGTTTCAGTGAGATTATACCATTTTATATGCGTTAACTTGTACTAGATTGATAAAAATAACAAAAACACAAAATTAGCGCCCAGAGCCGATAGTGACGAAGATATTTCGAAGCATTCGTCTTTTAAAAAAAATTGAATCATGCAATCATACTTCCCGCGAACTTTCTGAAAATGAAAGTGAATTTCTGTAACAATTACCGTGCGTTTGAATGTAACTAAATCGTCTGGTAGGGGGTTTGTTCCGCTATGGAAGGGGGTTTCTTCCGCCTATGCAAAACTAGCGAGGGGATTTCTTCCGCCTTTGCAAAACTAGCGAGGGGGTTTCTTCCGCGTATGCAAACTATGAAAGGGGGTTTCTTCCGCCCTGCCGTTTTTAACGAAGGGGGTTTCTTCCAGAGGGGGCTTGTTCCGTACACCGCAGTTGTCTTTCCACACACTCTAATCACACATTTATGACTACTTGCGTTTCTTAATTTGACAATCTAACCACGATACTTTACGACAGAAAATTTAAGTCAGACGAATATGTAAGGGAGCCGGCCGATGTCTGATCTATATGAGATAATTTGACGCTCAAATGGATAAGAAAGGGATCACCACAGCAGGTTGCTAATACACAATGTAGACTTCCGCTGTTTTATTGTTGTAACATGTATGTTTAGAAAGCATAGGCAAAATAATATGGAATCCAGTTTTGAAATACAAAATCGTCTGGAAATAGCGCCGTTGACTTTTTAATTGAAGAGCATAGATGACATCAAAGTCGAAGAAGTGATTTTCTAGACACCTGGAGATAACTGAGGACGACACATACAATTAAGTAAATAATAAAACAGCTAATAAGCATCCCATTTAGGCAGATAATATCTTACTTAAAAGTCAACAGATAAGTTCAGGCTAAAAATCGTATTTTATAAAGGAATATAATTGCATCTCTGTCTCATTAGATGTCTTGCAAGTGAATGTTTATTTCAAATTGTAGTAATGTGGCTGTGATAGAAACCAACTTTGGCGAACAAATTATAAAGTGATTTAATAACGTGCACGTGAATTTTTTGCCTGGTTCGGTGGAGATTTAAACTTGTTATTATTACTGTGAAAAGCAGCACATGGTACTTAATGGCAATATTAATCAGCATCTTACTGAATGACCATGATGAGTTAATTAAAAAAAGCGGCCTTTTTATTAAATTATATATTTTTAGTAATTTACACACTATTTCAATTTAAACTTATTCTTTTGACGGATGGAAGGGAGTAGGACGAAAGGGAGGGAGGGAGGGAAAGGGAGGGAGGGAGGGAGGAACGAAGAAGGAAAAGGAGTATGGAGGGAGGAAGGGAGGGAGGGAAGGCGGGGAGTGAGGGGGGGAGTTCTTCTTCATCTTTCCTTCCTTCCTTCCTTCCCTTCCTTACTCCTTCCTTCCCTTCTTCCTTCTGCCTTCCTTCCTTCCTTCCAGGAAGCCGTAAGGAAGGAAGGAAGGAGAAGAAGAAAGGACGAACGCACAAAGTAACGAAAAGACAAACGGACGGACGAAGGGATGGAAAGATTAATGAATGAATGAACGGATAAATTATTAAATACCAAAAAAAAGCATAAAACATAAATACATAAATGAATAAATAAATGAATGAACGAACGAACGAATAAATGATCGAACGAACGAACGAACAAAAAAAGAATAAACCAAAGAACAAACCAAAAAAAGAACGAAATAACAAAAGAACAAACAAACGAACAAACGAACGAACGAACCGAAGAACGAACCAAAGAACGAACCAACCAACAAACAATAAACAAACACACGAACGCACAAACGAACAAACAAACGGATGGACGGACGGACGGACGGATGGAACGATAAATGAATGAATTAATTCATAATTAGATAAATAGATGGGTAAATAATTAAAAAAAAATACGTTAACACTTCTTGTTTGTTATCATTTTTGCTATTGCATACTTAAATATAATTAAACTACATGTATCAACAAATGCATAGTGTATTTCAATATTATGAATCTATAGTACATTTCACAGGTATTACAAATTAACCACGCGGTAACAAGATTCACGTTAGCATTTATTATAATCAATCTTACAATGTTCAAATTCATCGAACAAAATATAAATTTATAACCAATATTTTCATTCTTTATTGGTTTAAGACCTAAAAAGACGTTTTTCTTTCATTATTTTTAATAAATAATCGAGACGATCGAGATACCAGCATAATCCCTTTTCCTCGTTATCTAATAATAGACTATTTATTTATAGATCTTTGATCCAAGTTATCAAGAGGCTAACCCCATACCAAATGGTATGATGGTAATACCATTGCATGTCCGTACAGGCTAACTCCGTTAACCTAAGGCCTGTTGAACAGACTAACTCGAGTCGTATCGGGTGACAAAATAGTGTATGTTATTTGATGTATTGAATAAACATGCTTCTTACCTTCAAAAATGCAGCATTTAATGTTATTAATATTGTAGAAGTTTTGGTAAAACATGCTATGTTAAACATTATAGTATATTCTTTGCTGTTCTGGTACTCATAGCACTGCAATGGCGGTTCAGCGGTTGCAACAGGAAAGCGAGATGAGGCTATCGTTTGCTCACAGTGAGTACGCCCTACCCCACCAACCTAATCACAAAATAAATAAGGCAATTATTATATATTCGCGCACAAAAAATAAAAACGAGCATTTGGTACCTCGTTAAATCTATGTTACCATGCCACATCTAGCGTTATAAGGAACACTGATTTGTTATGGGTTCACCTTTTTACGAAATATTTTGCGAAATATTTGTTGATTTTGAGTATTTATGTTACTTTAATAATTTGTTCTTTTTTTCAATACATTATTTTAATTTAACTTGCAGAGTGTAGTGCGCCTATTAGAACGTTAATAGGTAAAACGAGTCTGGCTTGCATTACGTCATAAACAATACACTTGGTCATGGATGCAAATTAATTCGATAAAAACAAAAAGCATTCTTTATTCCTCAGATGCTGCGGATATGCAGATGAGTGTAACAGTCGCCTTTGTGGCATTAGACAAGGTACTTTTTGCTAACAAATTACATCAACGAGATTTTCAATGTTTTTCATCACTACGAGGTTCTTTAATTTTGACAAGTTAAAAAACAATATGAAGACGTGAACAAAATACACGACGAACTCAAACATATGAATATACCACGAGTCACTGCCGTTGATCTGCCAATACCACGACAATGAAAATGGCAGCCTTTCATGAATTTATAAGGTTATTATACGTTTCCCCGATGAGAGAATTGTATATTCGAGTACCTTTAATGACTTCTGAAGTAGATGCCCAAATAATTTTTTATCTTTATTCATATACTCAAGAACAAGAAGTAAGGTAATAAGATTTTTTAATAGTAATACACCTTATATATATATATATATATATATATATATATATATATATATATATATATATATATATATATATATTCGATCTTAGACTTCTAAATATATATATATACATTTAGAAGTCTTAGGTCGAATGTTACTTTGACCAACATGCATTCTTTAAAAACAAAACTGAATGTATTTTTACTCTTTTTGGTTGTCTTGTTATATATATTTTTACTCTCTGTTAAATATTTGAAATATTGTATTTGACAACATACGTGTATTTTTCAAAAATCAATAGTGTGTAAAATAAGTTATAAACATTTGATTTTACATAATAAGGTAATATCACCGCATCCCAGTGCTATTTCTGTGACACCACGAAATCGGACCAAGCATCGGTGTCTCGTCCGGAAGACTGCATCACATTGACCACGTGTGACCCTGACCAAGTACTTGTTTGGTTTGCTTGTTTGTTTGATTGTATTTTTTCTCGTTTTTCCTAAACATTATTTCATTATTAGCATGAATACATTAACCAAAATGATAAGGTTTAAAGTTGCCTTTGGTGTATAGATGAAACGTATGGTGTTAATTATATGCATGTAGGTATGATTAGTGGTTATACATTGATAGCTACGAAGGTATGTTCATGTACTGACATTTTATTTCAAATTTCTTATTTAAGCTCTGTTATGCTCACAATGAATACCACACAGGAACCGTGACACTTCGTACCGGATGCCAAAACAAATACGTAAGTATGAGAGTGTTAGTTTTTATATTAACACCTATATATCTTCTTAAAGATTGAAGTGTTATCGCACTGTCGTTCTGAATGTTAAGATCAATTGTGTATATTTTCATGTTTTATGTTGTTTCATGTTGCATACTTGGATAAAACATATTTGTGTTGCTTGTTTTTGAAAATGTTCAAAAGCGTTACCTAATCGAATGATGCCATAATAAGTATGTAAGTATGACAACAACAATATCAGTGGTTATATAAGCAAGTAGATAACCTACACTTTTATTGTTCGGGCATGTTTACCCCACTGAACAATCTGTATAGTATATATCCAGATAATATTCAGTTTACTTCTGCCTCTGAGAGTAACCATTCGCGATTTGTAGTAAACAAACTGTAATATGTTCTCTACCAAAATGCGTGTATGCTTTTGCTTTTATATTATATTTTTGCAAAGTTATATGAAAAACAAACCACATTTTTTATAAACCATGAAATTAACTGATAGTCAGGCGTGATGCACAGAGTATACAGGAAAATAATTATTTCCCAATCCGTCCGTTTAATTTCTTTATATAGAGTGTTTCTTTTATAACGGCTGAACAATAAGTATTTATTTCTATGGATAAATATAAATAATTATATAAAACAGAGAAACAACTTCATTGTTTTTCAATATCTATTCACTCAACGTTTCGGTCAAATACCATTAGGAGTTAACATTTTATAATAAAATAAATGAAATGACGTCACAATCACATGACGTCAATTGCAACAACGTCAAAGTGTTACATACTATTTGGCGTTAAAATTAACATATAATCAAAATAATATATAACATTATTATAAAAAGCATATAGTTCATGTATGTTTATGTTATCTAATAAACTATTAATATATATATATATACATTTTTAAAATTGCATTGATACAATAGTTATCGGTATACATGTGTATTCATTGTTAAATCTTGCATTTCCCATAAAAAAGCAATTTTTCGTAATTTCATTTGCGCTATACACACTAATCAATAGACATCAAGAAATCACATACCGACTGAAATAGATATGCCTAAACATTCTGACTACAAGTGCACTTTCAACTTTTTATCAAATAAAATAGCTAATGTTGAATACAACGCATTAAACGCACCTGGAAATTAAGTTTCACTATCATTCTGAGAAAAAACATGCAAATGTCAATTTACTTAAGACTATGTATTTTTTATCTTTCCTCAACAACTATCGTGTGATTACAAATCACAAAATAATGCGTTTCTTTAAGAACTGTTCACCTGGTTTGTTATAAACCAACACATTAAGATTTAATATAACAAGAATGCCGAGTTGGGTATTGACTAGACAATTAAACATTATAGGAAATTAATGCCCCTACTTTTCATCTGTGGTCACAATACCCAGGTCCTATTATTCTGTTTGTGAAGTATAAAATGGCTCGGCTCAGTTTTGGAAATCTCGTTCTTGTTGTTGTGACCGTAATAATGATAATGATGACTATAGTGACAATAGTATTGAAATATAATGATGTCAATTATGATGGTAATGATTTTGATAGAGTCGTGAGGATGATGACTATGTATGTCAAGGTCGTGGTTATGTTATAGTATTGAATATTATTATGATGATGTATAAACTCATTCTTCTACTACTTGTTCCGCTGCTTTTGCTGCACCTTCTAATGCTGCCACGTTCAATCATACAACTCTTTTTTTAAAACGCTATAAAAACAACCAAATAATTTCATTCATCAATGGGTTGTAAAATTGTACAAAGTTTGTTATAGAAGCGTGCGCGCATGCGTCCAATATATTTCTGTATTGGACGGTCATTTCCGACCATTTCCCCCTTTTTAAACGACCATTTCCGATCTCTTCCGAGTGAAATCCTATAATATCCTTGCAGAACAATCAATAGAATTTTCGTGTTTTTGAGCCTATATGCATCAACATTGGTAGGTGTTTGCTTCAAATAACATTATACGTGATCCCTGAGCTCATTTTCTAGTAAAACAGTATGTTTACAGCTTGCGTTACACAAGGCTGTAAACGCTCGCGCGTTGTCTTTCGCGGACATTATGTCCCGTTTATAAATCGTGAAAAAATAAGGTATATATTCAACACAGTTAAGTAATTTATAATATTGTGGTATATCACTTGATACTGGATCATGCGAGTTCTCCAAACGTATCAAAGTTACTTTAATGGACATCGGTTTTTGTGTATAAGGTTTGTTGTGGTACCAAACAATAATTTAAACTTATTTAAACACATGTGTTCGTGATTATTATGTTCGGACCACAGAAAATCGTGATTATGAAAGATCTTATGGTATTAGCCAAATTGTCAAAGGTGGGCTACTTAAAATCGAACAAAACTACATTATGCAGTTATTAAAAAAGTCCAACTATACATGTAATATCATAATTGAAACATTGTATACATACTCGGCTAAAAGTTTACCTTTCGTTTTATATCAATTACTTATGCTGTCCACATGTCCGTCCGTAAACATTTCCCTCGACAAATGCATGTTATATATTCATGCAATTTTGTATACATACTAAAAGTGATGCCATAAGTAAATGTAAAATTTTACCTTTTTTAATTATGCAGAGATCAAATGCCAGGAAACCGTTACTGAAAATTTCAGGGATTTTTTAAATTTCAGTAATGGGTATTTCAACAACCACATTTATGCACATTAATAATGGTATTGGTGTTCAACCACTTATGTATTAGAATCAAATGGTGTTTTTATATTGTTGTTCTAAATAAAAATTGGAATTTAGTATAAAACAGTATATGTATGCTGATGATTAGGAGCATCTGTTGTTAAAGCACTTTAAATACCGATAGTAATCAGGCAAACGGATATAACTAAACAAAGTCGAAGTCCTTTATTTAGTAAAAATGTATGTTTTTATGAAAATTATCAACATTAATGAACATAAAAATAGCGGAATCGCAACTGTGTATGCAATGCTATCAGAATAACATAAACGTGTCGAGCCGAATCAATTAGACAAGCCTCTTAAACTGTTTTCTTTGTACCTACCGTCATTAAACATGTATGTTTAGTTTTATAAATGCATAAGAGACATTCCTATAAAATGACAATCGTTCTTGTTGAAATACACCGATTTAATTATATAAACGCTTAGTTAGTGTACTCTGCTAATGCTAATATGTGAACGATAATATATTCGTAAAGTGTAATTCGTTAAAAAAAGAAGAGGATCAAAGAGATGTTGTTATCTGATTCAGAGAATTATATGAAAGACCGTTTATGCTACACGTTGCGTAATAAAGTTTTGCTGACGATGAGTGTAAACCGGCTATTTCGTTTCATCCAAATTAATATTTGTTCTATAATATTCAAAATACTATTGTAGCCACAGACGCAGTACTAGAAAAGATACATGTATTAACGCACTCATTTACATATGAGCCTCGCCCTATGAAAAGTGGTTTACAACATGTGCGTAAAGTGTCGTCCCAGATAAGCCTGTTCAGTCAACACAGGCTTATCAGGGAGGATTCTTTCCGCCTTTTCTCAGAGCGAGGCTCATATCAACAAGATAAACGTCCAGATACCACAGCCGGGCACAACTCCTATCGCAACCCCAAACAAAATTTAAGCCTTCGAACTACAAAACAGATGACTCAAACATAACATGAAACGCAATATAATGGGCGCACCGACGTTTAACTGTCAATAATAAATCATTAGCAAAACTTCAATATTGTTCCAAACACTGTTTCAGATATGTAGAGTATTGATGAAAAGGTTGTTCGAAGATCTGCGTCATTGTGCGGGTAGGTCTTCACCAGAGTGCGAACATGAAAGCCCGAACTGCGATGTCTGCTGCGGAGACGACGTCTGTAACTACGGCGATTGCAAGATCATCAAAAGTATGACTATTCATAAAAAAGTATATTTCATTAAATAGATAACCTAAGGCGCATTTGAGATGTGGAAAAAGTCCGTGTTTTAGGAATAACAAGTTTAAGCCTATTCAAAGATTTTGAGAAATCTATCAGTACATGCATCGTTTTCCGTGTCAAAAGTGTCACGTAATTTGAATTTGTATGCTTACATTCTGACCGGAAACACGATTTACGATATCGAGTAAAAGGTCAAAACAATTTATTTTATTTCAACGAATTTAGCAAAAAATGGCTAAAAGATAAACCCACAATCCAAATTGTCTTTTGTCGATGCCTGATTAATACAACTTTTTTTAAATGATATACGTGCAAAACTTCTTGTTCAGATTGACAGTCCCAAAACGTCCGGAGATTCCAGCATAAATTGGTTCACTTCGCCACTCTTTAGATACGTCATTAATGTCGTTATTATTTGAATCAAAATATCTAGAGAAAGCTGTTTTTAAAAAATAAATTGTGTTATATCATGAATTATTTTATCTAATATGAGAGTGTTGAGGGTGATTTAAGGGTTCTTGTTCATATAGTTTCGTGTTGTTGTTGTTTTTTTAAACTAAAAATAATGGTTTCAATATATTCACTAAGTACAATATAGGATGTGGAACAAGCTAACATAAATAATTCAATCAAGAAGAAATCTTGAATACCAAGAAAATCATGTATGTTTTAGGGTTTTGGACCCGTCATTATTGGGAGCAATATTAACCCTACCTCTAGCCCATGAACACTTTAGAACATAACAGGTTGTTGTAAAACTATAAAATGACGTTTTATCTATTCATTATTTTATCAAAGTGTATTGGATTTTCCAAAAACTAGCCGATATTTTTGTATGTGTGTGTTAATTTTCTCTTTCGCGATACGAATTAAAAATGAATTGTTCACGACTATTTTTTGGAAATGTTCCAATCTGCAAGCAAGTCAATTAAATTAACGTATATTTCTAAGTCACGTAAACTCTATGAAATTCTGCTCTGCTCGAAGAAGTCAAGTAAATTAATTTGATTGTGTACAATTAAGTGTCCATTCATCCTCGTGGTGTTTTTGTTTAAGTTTGAAGGTGCTTAATAAACTAAATAAACTTTATTAATATCATACACCTAAACTCACAAAACGGACTTCGTTTGATCTTTTTGTCAAACTGAACGCTTAAGATATCAAATTAACGCAGTGTTTGTCTCTTTTCAGTCCGTCTGTTCAACCTGTGGGTTAATGGCAAGTTGGACAACACTACCTTTAAAACTTTGCCATAGTTGCTGGGAGTAGACCCGTCAAATTGTATGTGTCAAGCGTGCATTTTGATCGTGAATAAAGCTGTATTGTGTTGAAATTTTGTGTTAATCGTTGAAACAATGGCTACTTGTTAAATAATTTGTTTTATTCTGTTTGTTGATGCAATTGTATTTGCACCATGTAAATGCACGCATTTCAACTTGTTAAGAAGTTGTAAATATGATATTATCAGTTTAAATGGGAGAAGTTTTTAACGGCATGCCAAATCAAAAGTAAGTCGCAGGTCGCCGTGGTGTTATGGATATGGTGTCCGCCTAGCGACCGGGAGGTCACGGGTTCGATCCCTACCCGGTGAGCGTTCTTAAGATCTCCCCCAAAGACACCAAGTACTGGTTCTAGGCCCAGGAAACGGACTCGAGAGCGTTTATATAAGCCTAAGGCTTTCGATGCAATCAAGTTAAATAAATAGGTTTAAATTAAACTAAAAGTAAGTAATGCCAGTGCATGTGTCAGGATTATCTTCAATTACATTTATAGACAAGATAAGTATTGATGCAAAGCATCAAAGGGCGTCGGGAATTTAAGTGTAAAAGGCACTCAATGAAGTTACATGGAACGATTTTTTTCTACTGTAAATATTAATATATTGGCCGATTATTTTAAACAAAATAGAAAAAGATACTGGTATAACCATTATCTATGATTTTGTGTTATAACCCCCAAATAACCATTATCTATGATGTTGTGTTATAACCCCCAAATAACCAATATCTATGATTTTGTGTTGTAACACCCAAATATTTCATTGTTCATTTTATTTAGGGGTTGAGTACTCATTGATATGAAAACACTGTAAAAGTTTAAAAAAAAATGAAAACTGTAAATTGCATAAAAAAGCTGCATTTCACAATACTTTCAAATTCAGTAAAAGATCATAATAGATTTATTGCTCCGATATTCATCATTTTCAATAGGGTTCGAGTAATACTGATATAAAAACACTTAACAAGTTTGGAAAGATTTAGACGAAAGTTGCGAAATCTTTTAAACAAGTGAAAATTCTTCATTTTCTGAAATTTAATAGAAAAAAAAATCTGGGCTTATAGTCCCGATGGTTCTAATTTAAATGAGGTAAAAATGCTCATTGATATGAAGACACTGTAAGTTTGGAAAGAATCTGATGACAAATGTTGACATAATCACCTAACCAAGCAGTTTTTCACTTTTATTTTTAAATCCAAAGAGACATAATTCTGGACTTATGGTCCGATATTGCTCATATAGGGTTTGGGTTGGGTCCTCATTATTAAAAAACCTGTGCAAGTTTGGGAAGAATCGGATGAAAATTTTGGACTTTGAACAAGGATTTTAAAATTTCTAAAATTCTAAGGAAGATAACTATGGACGTGATGGTCGGATAATACTAAAGGGTCCACACCACCTGGATAGTAATACGTGTCGCGCTTCATGCTCTATATGTGGTTATTAAACAAAAACTACGAGGAGTGCTTGACTCTAGGGAAACGGGTTGCTGGGACACATCTCCTTCTTGATAAGCGGCTGCTTCCTTTATCGCAACTCATTGTTACAATCAATGATACGTGTCGCGCTTCGCGCCCTATATGTGGTAGGAATAGTACTTAGGGCCTATGATAGACAACCATAAAAATACATGGATAATAGATGTGTTGTTTGCATTTATTTGTTAATATAAAAACACGTGTATTTTTTATAAGATCTTTAAGTGATGTAAGAAATTTTAATTAACGTTATCACCATGCGGCATCCATTAATTTTAATAAAAATGTCCAATTGTAGTAAAATGGATTTTAAAATGTCTACATCAAAACAAAAAGTTAAGATAGAACACAAATAAAATAATTTGGTTCTACTGGGGCTCGAACCTTGAGCCTCTCACATGTAAAGCGAACGTGTAACCACTACACTACGGAACCGCTTCAAAAATAACCTTCGAACTAAGATATTAATAAGTGACTGTAGTGTAACGGTTATCAATAAAGCAATAAACATGTAATCGCTGTCGTCTTGTAAAATTGAAAAAAAAAAATAAACAAAACTCGAGCAGCAAAAGTCTGCGCTATTGTTTGAAAAAAACACAAAATAAATATATTTTGATTATGTTTTGTTTTTGTTTTTATACAAAACAAGAAAGTTTCACCGGTTCGCGTATTTTCCCAGTCCCTGTGATCTTTTATTATGACCCAGTCCCTGTGATCAGTTATTAATTAAAATAATTAGCTTTGCATTATTGGCAATAAATGTTGTAGTAAATGTAATAGGCACAAATGCAGTACTTATTTACACTATTTTACACAAAAAATCACCACTATGCAAGATATTCTGACAACAAAAATATATACATTGATCCGTAAAATAATTTCTCCTCCCATAAGTAAAAAAAAAACGTACTACATACTAGTCGCTGTACTTCAGTGCAACGCCAATAAGCATTCCAATGAAGTTTTGAAGCTATGTTTTTCAGTGTAAAAGGCACTCAATGAAGTTTCAGAGGCTTCCGAACTAGGTATCTGTTTTGAAAATCTACTTGGTTGTCGCACAGTTTGTGCTATTACCTTTAAAATGTAGTGCGTATTTTATGCATGTTGACACTATAATGCATCTGTTTGCATACTTAATTTCCCTATATTTAATGCAGTTATTTATCAAATACGAGCGGATGGGTACACGAGTTGCCAATGGTGGTTGCTAGAAAAGACACCCGCATGTTCGTTGTAAACTAATTGTCTGTATGTCAGTCAATCTCACAATTTAAATGATAACTTAAATATTCCTTCAAAAGCATGCTGATTTGTTGCATGAAAACATGCTATTGAATTAAAGCATCGACATACATACAATATATTGAAGTGCGTTCGCACTTGTTTAAATATAATTGTTCATATTTGGACAAATGTCCAAATGATTTCCTTATTTCGATCCACGTCATGATAAACATGTATACGTTTGATATACAGTTGTTTATTTTACTTCATTTCTTCCGACGAGCCTTTCACAAATACTCGCTGAGAATTAGATTGTGTCATTCATTTGAGGATTAGGTCCTTATTTCTGGTATGCCGTTATATAAACAAAGGAGAGGATGTTCTTCAGAGGATTAAACATTTTTATTTTACAGGCATATTGTTGTAGAATGTACCTAAACTATAATTCCTAAACGAAGTTGAGAGACTCAAATAAATTCGTAAAGTGATAAAAAAACAACAATCAAAAACAGATTATTTGCGACTGAAATATGATAAAAATATCATATTATTTAAATATCGTTACGTTATGAATAATTAAACAACACACAGCTGCCGCACCATTCTTTTAAACATGTTTTTCAGCTTTCAGCGACAGTATATTCGCATCCGTATGAAATCAAATTTAGCTGAATTTTGTTCTTGCATGTTCAATTGTGTTTCACTTTCAACCAAGTAGAGCACATCTTAATTTGTAATGTTCTCACGTTTGTAATGGGAAATTAAGTTTGCATCAGAAAACAAATAAACGATTTTCCAGCGAATGTATTCAACAAGCAATTCTTATACAGTCGAAACCCGATGACCCGAACTCGTCGAGACCGGCAACAAAAGTTCAAGCCATCCGGAATTCGAGCCTGATTTTTAATATACGTTTGTTTAAGAACATTTTCACCTCCAGATATAGAGAACACATATTGCTTAAACTCCGTACTACTTTCTGCTTTTGAATTAATAAGACCAAATATATACTTAATACTTTAATACTTCAATGTACCGATATTTTATGTAATGTTATCTTTCACTCAAATCAATTAACGATTGAATCGATGTTATGCAACAGGTGTTATATAAAATATTTTGCTTGCGTGTCTTTAGTCAGGCGGTCCTAATCGATTTACAAATAATGTATTGAAACTCTCATATTTTATTAAAGTTATTTCCAAATTTTAAAATGATAATTATGATTTGTGTATACAACGGTACTGTTGAAGTGTTATAATGCCCAATTTAAAACGTATTTCGGCGATCGTTTTCAACAGTAGAAGAGCATGTAAGCTATGTTCAATTTGCTGTTGCTATCATGTTACAGATAAAACTCGACTTCTTGTCACATGCACATGATAAGCAATATTGGAGGACTAAAATGTGCACACCATGTTAAAGTGTCAATGTCTTACTTTACTTCTTAGCGTTTCTGACATGGTTCATGTGTAAATCTCTTAATCTGATGCCCTGTCTGCGGTATCTAAGTTTTATTCAGGCCATGCAATTAATCTTTTTTTGGAATATCAGCGTGACGGCACCTTCAAACCCGCCAAACAACGAGAAGTCAGGGGCGCCAACGGCATTTCGACGAAATAAATCTGCAAAAAATGAAAAAGTTAATGTTTAGAGTTGTCGTCGTGGACGTTAAAAACTTGCCATGTTCTAGAAGAAAAATAAAACAAAAACTTTTTAAGAATTTAAATTTCATATACATTGCAAATGTTTAACGAAAATTTCAAACTATTTTTTTATTGTATTAACAATCTTCCATTAAGTTGCAGGCGGGGTATGGCGTGTTGGCGGAGTTACCAAGTGGTTGTTCCATTGTAGCGGGAATAATACGGCGATATTCTTATAGAGTATCTTATGTTTCTCATGGTATACTCTTTGTGGATTCAAAATGTGTTTAAAATTCGTGTTTAGGCATAGGTACAAACAAAACTTGAAATCTTGGATAATATTTCGACACAACTTTGATGTTTATATTTCTCCAAAATGATCATAAACATACGGGTTTCTGCGCACATCGGAAGTATCGTTGGTTCGTTTAACAGTGCCTTTCTAAATGGATGCGGAGCCAGAGGTTGAGGAGCAGTTGAACACGAAATTATGGAAGATAAATTTAGCAGGAAGCTTTAATGAACGCTTCTACTGGACACTTTAAGTCGCATCGTAATTTAACAACTGTGTATTTGTATTAAGGGGGCTTTTACAAAATTCGGAAAAATAATAATATATAGAAATATTGTAAAAGTAACGCAGAACAATGTGTGAAGTATATATCAAGAAGAAAAATAAATGAAAAACTTTTTAAGAATTTAAATTTCATATACTTTGCAAATGTTTTACGAAAATTTCAAACTATTCTATTTGTATTGTATTAACAATCTTGCATTAAGTTGCAGGAACCGTATCAGTACATGCTGATAAATGTCAATAATTACTAACATAAAATATATCAACATAAGCAGCTGTTTGGTAAAAAGCCAATGTAATTTTAAATGTACTAGTTTTTTCCCATCATATCCATGTTCTACATTTGATGATAGGTTCTATAATATTTGTTCTAAAATTTATTTCTTTAAAATATTTACAGAAATTGACATTGTTGTATTCTTATGTGTAATTGAACATAAGACTTATTAATTTCTGAATATAAATTAATAATATTTATTTTTGCGGAACCGATAGTTGTTTACTGGTTTTTATAGATACGATTATGTACGGATTGCCTCGGTCGAGATCGTTAGTACAATAGAATTACGCAGTTTCCGTACCACGTGATATGACGTCATTCCGCCGTTTATAAATTGCCTATGCTGGTGTTTAGATTACCAAGAACGTTTACAATTTATATCTCGATCAATCTTCGGAAACGCCTCGCGGTAGACAAAGGAAGCAAGTGGAATCAATGGGAGGACAATACTCAATTTCTGCAACCCGACTCAGGTAATGTTTTTTATTGCTTTTAAGGAGATGCTTCGTGCTCCATTTAGTGTTCGTGCTCCATAAAGTGTTTCTTTCAATACAAATTACGAAGCGGGGTGCATTGTTACTGGGGAATCTGTTACTACATTCAAAAACGTTATCTACGCTTGATTTAGCAAATTATCGGGGGCGACCCCTGAATACGGGTCAGCCACACGAATTACGGCGTTAAGCGCACAATAACTTGGACGCGCCGTGTCAGTCTCGCTGAAACAACTCATGGCGAGGGGCGATTATGTGAACGCGCTTAGTTCATTATATTTAATTTTAAAACATATATTCAGAACATTTCCGTTAACAATGGACACAGTATTTTAAACAGATAATCTTGGTTAAGTACACAAAAATCATGTAATAAGTGTGTGACAATAAGCTATTCTAATTTAAGCACTGCAGCAGGTATGTTTTCTACTACGACAGTATTTAAAATATGTATTTTATATATCATAAATTTAGCATTGTTTGTTTTTTGTTGGCAATATAACATGTTCTATCAAAATGATTACTCGTTTTTGGTGTTGTTTGTGCACGTTATTTTATTCTAGCAAAACGTCTCTTTTTCTCTTCACAGCAATTGTTTATAAAATTCTCTTCTCTTGAAAATCCTATACATAATGGTGCCTACCTTATTAATAGCTTGTTTTCAGTGTAATCACAGTCTGTTATCATTCCCTAGCTAAAACACGACGTTTCGTGTATCTGGCATTTGTTAGAAAAACATTTGCCATGCACAAATCCTAACTTTGAGATAACAGCGACATTATTGTGGAGACTTAGCGAACATGTATTTAAGTGAACAATTTTGTCTTACATGCTGTTAATTTGTTAACTTGATTTTATAAATTTCATTATTTAATTTCAAAGAAATTCTGCATTAATTATATTAATATTTGTCAAATATAATTTTCTATTTTCAATAACAAGTTAAACTCGGAGGTTAACAACAAAAATTCCCAATATGATTTTACGAACAGAGAAGTATATAATGTGTTATGACAGGTTATGTTATTTTCTTTCTTGGTACGCATTTCCTATTTAAACATTGTGCAGTTATACAAAAAAAATTAATTGCATAGTTAACAAACAGATAATTTATTTATTACACAGTGGCAATCGCTTATTGGGTCCATTAACTTCGTATTCCAGCCGGCCGCCCGTTTTGTAGGATATAAATTAACACCACCTGCGGCATAACAAATGCAATTCACCGCATACATATAACGCGAGCTGTTAGGCAAGACCTTGAAATGTGGCTAACCTTTTTGGGCAATTACAAGGGAGTGTCGATTTTCAATGACATTTTTATTGTGGTCATATGAAAGTGGGTTCTATAGGGGCAATCGCGTTAACGTTAAGTCCGTGTACACGTATATGAGTTTCCTGTTTACTCCTAAATTTAGTTGGTTCAAGGCTAAAGCTAAATTGGCAATGCATGCTGAAATAATCCATTAATGCTATGCAAGTTATCAAGTCTATTATGGAAATTCTGACATTCATCAGTATTTTAACCTTTTTGATTCAATGGTAAAGCCGATCCTTCCATACAGAGCTGGGGTCATACGTTTTCTCAAATTTAGAACAAGTCCAGGCTCAATTTTGCAAAGATTGGATTGGTCTCAATAGGTCAACTATGGAATGGCTCTAGTTGAGTTTGGTAGATAAGAATTATGGTCGAATATCATTTTAAGTGTGTTACACACTTGTGTAAACTTATTCACCTGTCATTGCATACATATCCCAAAAATATGTTATATGTTGAAACGCCATGAACAAATCTGAAGGACAACTTGTGCTAGTTTTTTTTTAATGTGTTATTCAATTATGGATTTGGTCATGTCTGGGTTTATTAGGATGTTGGTAATGTTCATGTATTTTTACACCTGTTTTAAAAATCGCCTTATCTGTTGTCATAAGCAACAAGGGTCCACATTGTCTAAATGTACAAAACACTTGCGTCATTCAAAACAAATTACATATATTTCTATTGTTCTACATTTCAAGAAGAACATTATTATCTTTTGCCTTGGTACAGTGGAACCGGAGAACAAATCGTTTTTATTAATATCGCAGGCAATTGCATTAATAATATATCTCTTAATGCCAAAGTATAAACATACACATATTCACAACTCCGTCATTAAACATTTCAGCTTAAAAGATTGAAGCAATACCGTAGGGAAAAAACTTCTATGTGTCAAATCGCTGGTGGAGCGATTATTGGTATTAAACGACCGAGTTAAACAGTGTGTAATCGCTGGTTGAGCAATTATTGTGCTCAAATGACAGTGTTTAAAACAGTGTGCTATCGCTGAGCGAGTTAAAAAGCCACGTCACAGATTACCAATAGTTTGTCGGTCAACACGTGGCCTTCGTACAATACCGCATCAGAATTTGTGTGGGATAAATTTGTGAAGATTATTGTGGCGGAAAATTCTATTTGCCGGAGGGTTGGATGGGCATGCGTACTTAGTATACACAATTTATCTCTACAAGCTAACCATAGCGACAATTACTCAACGCATTTGCTCGAATGGACTCTGGGCTTCATGCGTAGTATATCCAAGTAATTAAAAGGTTAAGCTTAAAAAATAGTAGCGATACCGTAGGGGAAAAACTTGTATGTGTCAAATCGTATTCAATGTCCGAGTTAAAAAGTTTGTAATCGCTGGTTAAGCGATTATTGTGATTAAATGACCGATTTTAAAAGTGTGGACTCGCTGGTTGAGCGAGTTAAAAAGTGTGAAATCGCTGGTCGAGCGATTATTGCCATTAAATGTCCGATTTAAAAGAAATGGTCAAGTGCCCATTGGTGTAAAGAATGTCTAAAGGTATTGTGTTAACGGTCAAGTGACCATTAGTATACAAAGTGTGTAAAGGTATTGTGTTAATGGTCAAGTGACCATTGGTATAAAAAGTGTGAAAAGGTATTGTGTTAATGGTCAAGTGACCATTGGTATAAAAAGTGGTGTGTAACAAGCGACTGGTAGAGCTAGGTTTAGCCCAATCAAGTGAATGTTTTTTCCTGGCCCGGTCGCTTGATGAGCAAGAACATTTTTATTTTGGGTAGGCGGTGTTGCTACTATAGCGGCGTTACTTCACATCGGTAATTTAACGTGTGCTCGTCCACCTCCGGTAGGCATAATTTTCGGCTGTTTCTGTTTAACGCTGCGGCCATTATATCCCACTCTCTTACTTGCATACTATATTAGATGGATCTGTTAGGGAATACTTCATACGTGTACATTCGATTTCATTTGTGTTGTTTATTGGGAGGCAAAATTTATTGAAATAATGTCATTAAACTTGTTAACTGAACTAATGTGTTGTTCTATCGTGCAGTCGTAAAATAAGACTTATTATTTCTGAATATAAATTAATAATATTTATTTTCGCGGAACAGATAGTTGTTTACTGGTTTCTATAGATACGTTTATGTACGGATTGCCTCGGTCGAGATCGTTAGTACAATAGAATTACGCAGTTTCCGTACCACGTGATATGACGTCATTCCGCCTTTTGTAAATTGCCTATGCTGGTGTTTAGATTGCCAAACACACCACCCTCCGCACCCTGAATAACATCGTGACTGGTCGGTCGATGCACAGATTCGATTTATTACCATATCTTACGGAAATACGGATTACGTTTGTTTGGTTATATGATTCTGCCGGAAAGTTCTTTATTTTTAGTGATTGTACATCCAAGCACATATTGGCGCTGGGGCCCGGCAACCTCCTCACAAATTGTTCGTTCTATGATACAGCCGGCAAGTTATTTTATTTCCAGTGAATAGCCAACGGCTCCTGGCGTGCTCTTCAACTCCGGTGGCTGACATCCAATCGCATCGCGGTGCCGGGGCCAGCCAATCTTCTCACAAGATCGTTATGGATCCACCGTTCGGTCCGGTATAGAAGGGATGCATCTCGACGGGCAGTGTGGCACAGCGCTTGGAACTTCTTCATTGCTTCAACTGATCAATGAACTGTTGAGTGTATATACTTGCACAGTATTCTTTCTACTTGTTGAGATTAACGTATACGAACATTCACTATGTTGTCATTCTTATCATTCAGTTCAAATATGTCTACTTACGTTATTGTCATGTTTGTATTTGTAATTGTGTTTGCTTTCCTGTCGCGGTGTAGAATTCTGTTTGCCGGGGCCGCATGGGCAGGCCTACTGATTCTATAACATTATCTCTTAACGCTTACCTTAGCGACAATTAACGTGACACATTTGCTCAAATAGACTCTGGGCTACTTGTACTTGTGTAACATCAGCCAGTTCTTAAGGGTAAATGCCTTCTTATTCTACAATATTTGTCTCTTAAAGCTAACCTTAGCGACAATGACTCCACACATTTGCTCGAATGTGCTCTGCGTTCATTGTGTAACATCGGCGGGTTTCTTTCGGGTAAATGCCTACTTATTCTAAAACCTATATCTCTTTAAGCTAACATAAGCGACAATGACTTAACACATTTGCTTCAATGGACTCTGCGTTACTTGTGTATTATCAGCGGGTTCTTTCGGGTACAGGCCTAATTATTCTAAAACCTATATCTCTTCAAGCTAACATTAGCGACAATGACTTAACACATTTGCTCCAATGGACTCTGCGTTACTTTTGTAACATCAGCGGGTACTTTCGGGTAAATGCCTACTTATTCTAAAGCATATATATCTTCACGCTGACCTAAGTGACAATCACTTAGCACATTTGCTGGAATGGACTCTGCGCTACCTGTGAAACATCAGCGGGTTCATTTTAGGTTTTTTTATCACTCAGTGTTCTTATTTCATTCTTGCCATATCTGTTTCCAGGCGGTTCTCTATCGCTCATTATGGCATTAAATTGGTTAAATTGACCAGTTATGTTTGAGTTCCACAATGTCCACAGTATGTTAATATCGGGTACAGTTTTTCAGAGTTATTTTATATTGGTTTTCCAATGAAGTTTTATCTCTGGTTTTTAACCTGGCCTTGAAAACACCATTTAAGGATACAGAACAGAAGTGATGTCTACAAATCATGGTTGTACTGTCATGGTATTCTACGATTATACTTGATTGTTTTATATTACGAATGATTGTTATATGTTACGAAATGTTTTATTGTCTTGTTTATATGTTTTTGCCTCCCTGTCGCACTGGCGGAAAATTCTGTTTGTCGGAGCCGGAGGGTTGGATGGGCATGCGTACTTATTATACACAATTTATCTCTACAAGCTAACCTTAGCGACAATTACTCAACACATTGGCTCGAATGGACTCTGAGCTTCATGCGTAGTATATCCAAGTAATTAAAAGGTTAAGCTTAAAAAATAGTAGCAATACCGTAGGGGAAAAACTTGTGTGTGTCAAATCGTATTCAATGTCCGAGTTAAAAAGTGTGTAATCGCTGGTTAAGCGATTATTGCGATTAAATGACTGATTTTTAAAAGTGTGGACTCGCTGGTTGAGCGAGTTAAAAAGTTTGAAATCGCTGGTAGAGCGATTATTTGCATTAAATGTCCGATTTAAAGTAATGGTCAAGTGACCATTGGTGTAAACAGTGTTTAAAGGTATTGTGTTAATAATCAAGTGGCCATTGGTATACAAAGTGTTTAAAGGTATTGTGTTAATGGTCAAGTGACCATTGGTATAAAAAGTGTTAAAAGGTATTGTGTTAATGGTCAAGTGACCATTGGTATAAAAAGTGGTGTGTAACAAGCGACTTGTAGAGCTAGGCTTAGCCCAATCAAGTGAATGGTTTTTCCTGGCCCGGTCGCTTGATGAGCAAGAGTATTAGCTTGTGAAATAATTTACTCATTTCAAAATACTATGCCTAATTATTATCATTTTACAATAATGGACTATAATGTACAGAGGAAATCACACTCAACAAGCAACAATGTACTTGTGAGCAAAGTTCGTATTCATATTAATGTTGACGTCCTGACCTGATAAAGGTATGGTTTTATTTGTTTTGTGCAAGAAAAAACAACACAATGGTTGAACTGAAAATGTCATTTATTTTTGTAAATGACGAATGCTTTAACTGCAAATGTACAAAACAAAGTTGGGGACCGAAAATGCGCCGGACTGATGAACATGTAATGGCAATGAAACAAATATACAACATGAGTGAAATACAAGAATTTTTCATTCCCGCAGTATAAAGACATAATAAAGCTTTTCGCTTATTATATGTATATAAAATGTGACTATGGATGGGTAGGATTAAAATTTGGCGTGTAAACAGATACATTATTTTAATCAGTCAATAATATTTAACGTGGTAAGAATCAAAAATGAATGATTAAGGTTACATACAACTGTTAATTTTTCAGCGAAAGGAAATCTGCCGGACTAAACATAAAAATATTTATTACCTTCGTAAATAAATAAAAATATGTTATCGTACCAAATAGTTTTTTATTATTATACTTGGTCCGTAATCCTTACAAATAAAACGTCCTGAGATTAACAATCAAGACTTCAATTAATAAAACAGTATAATTAATTTGACATAAATTACATGTGCGCTCCTTTCAACCAATTTGAGTTTGTCTCCCAGTTACCTAATTTATGGGAAAAGCATAGCATTTTGCAGAATGCTTTTGTATACTCGAGGGGCACGTCTATTACAAAAAAAAATGTGAGAATATATTTAGGTTTTTATAGAGGCAACATCGCTTTTCTTTATTTTTTTGAGACCAGTTATGTGTAAAACAATCGATACGCCTGTGTTAAAGGGGTCTTTTCACGTTTTGGTAAATTGACAAAATTAAGGAGAAAATTGTTTTAGACTCGCAAATTTTCGTTGCAGTTATGATATTGGTGAGGAAACAGTAATACTGAACATGTACCATGCTCTAAAATAACCATTAGATGCATCTTTTGACGATTTTAAAACCTGAAAAAAATATAAAACGTTGCAACGCGAAACGATTGAATGATTTGGAGAGTTATGTTGTTGTCGTTATATTTTGTGATACTACTAGGAGTGCTTATAAAGAGTATAAAATACATCACTAATTGTTTGAGCACGGATGGCCAAGTGGTCTAATCGATAGACTTTTACTCCAGGGGTCAGTGGTTCGAGCCCAGTTGAAGGTTATTTTTTTCTTTCTTTAATTTTATTCTTGTTTTTAGTGGAGCCTATTAGATCCAATGTTTACTTTTATCAATATAAAGCCTTTTATGACAAACTTCAATACATGCCACAATGAAAAGGCTCCTTTAAACCATGGCAAGCAAAATATTTATATCCCTGAATTATTTAAAAAAAAATTATGCATACATAAAACCGGAATTATATAACACATTATTTATTGGTTTAATATGTTTGCAATCAATTAACTGTGGTTAAAGATAGTTTTTCATTTATTAAAGTTTATGATCTTATAATTTATGATGGGATATGCAAATTATGTATTTATGTATATGATTTTGTTTGTCAATGCTCAGTTTATATTACCAAAGTGAAAGTTAAAATTGAGGCGGTGGCATTTTCCACAGTATGGCTATATTAAATACAAATGAGACAATATTTTTTGTTAAAGCATGATTAAAGATTAATATTTAAATATTTAATGATTGCGCTTTTGTTAAACCTTCTCTACTTTGTTTCATTGTTCGTCACTGGTAAATAACAACAACAACAACAACAACAACATTTATTCAGCAGTAAAGCTTATACAAGCTCATAGCCTACATTATATATGCATTATACAATTTATAAGTAAATGTAGAAGATAGAAATTGGACGATAGTGTTATGAACTGGTTAACATGGTTAGTTATGAAGGGAATACATAATTGCATCTGATATTGCAACTGCACATCTTATATTTACTAATTACTTACAAGACATACGATTGGAAGAATCTTCACTATTATTTGGAGAAATAAACATTTGTGCATATGAATGTTATATGTGGGTATGTCTGAAATACAATGTTAAGAATCTTATCTACGTGGAATATTTTAAATAAATTACTTTAAACATTTAAGTAAATTACGTAATGCACTGTTTTGTCATATTATAATACAATTCTTTATTGTGTATGTTATGAGATATATACAACGACAACAACAACATCAATTCATCAATGAAGCTAATACGAGTTCATAGCCCTCACATATGAAAATCAGCATTAATTTAATATATGCAAGAATACAACAAACAACAACACGTATTCATCAATAAAGCCTATACAAGTTTATAGCCCTCACATATGAAAATGAGCATTTATTATATATATGGGAGTATACAACAACAACAACATACATTTATTTATCTATAAAGCCTATACAGGTTCATAGCCCTCACATTTGAAAATGAGCATTAATTATATATTTGCAAGTGATGGCAAAAACACACAGGGTACACATTCCTAGCATGTTTATGTTTCAATTTTACCATTAACATCAAGGTTACTTACTTACTGATAAAATATAGAATTACGAAGCGAGATGCTATCTGTAGTTATTTGCGTCGTAAATAAACTTCGCAGTACTTAACATTTCAGTTTTACTTTTGCTGGACATTAATCTTGCCAATTTATTTATTGTTGGCCATCTGCAATAGTGCGGTTTAAAAAGTTTTTTTCGTAGGTGTGCATATATTGGACATACTAGTAGGAAATGATATTCATTTTCTATTACGTTCATGGTGCATAATTTACACTTCCGATTTTCTCGTTCGATATTATTATACCGCCCCCTTTCTATTTCCAGATTATGTGATGATAAGCGGAACCTACTAAGTGCGTTTCTATATTTTGTTTCATTTACTTTATCTAAATATGATTCAAGTGTAAAATGGTGTTTAAATAGGCAACACGATGAGAGACGTGGGGAATTTATCACTTCGCTATGCCATGTTTGTGAATAAATAGTAATGTTTTTATTAACCCATAGTTCAGACATCCCAATGTTTTCCAGAATGCTTTTCACGTGCCAAGCCCAGTTTTGATTACCGTAAGTACATGTATTACCGTTATTTGCATCGTTTTTTAACATGTTGTATATAAGTCGTATCACGCTGCTTTCATGTGACGATAGTAGTTTAAACCAGTACTTGACAATATTTATTTTTTGTATTTCTTTAAAAGGGAAAATGTCCTAATTCACCGTACAGGGCGCTGAGATTAGTTGACTGATTAACGCATAATATCTTCCTTTGGAACTTCGTGTGAACGGCTTCAATATCGGTTGTTCGCGCTGTTCACCATATTTCGGATGAGTAGTTTAAGACGGATGCAAATAAAATATCGAAAAGTTTCAGTTTGCTTTTTGCACTGAAATCGTATTAATTGAAGATAGAGAATAATCGATGCATTGAATTAGAAGCGTGCTCTGTTATACATTTTTGTGTTCTGTTAAAACCGCCATTTTTAAAAAGGTATACTCCTAGATATTTGAAGGAAGTTACGACGTCGAGTTTCTCACCGTAAAGGAAAACATTGATATCAGTATATCTGGTTCCTTTTTCAAAAATTAAAACTTTTGTTTTGGCTGTTTTGATTTTTAATTTCAACGTGTTACAGTACGTTTCTATGTTGGTTAACATCTTTTGCAGCGCTACTTGTGAGGTTGCGAAAAGAATCTGGTCGTCAGGATATAATATTAGAAAGAGTTTTAACTCGTTTATGGTGAATAAGTCATCTATGTTCGTGTCAATGTGTTCTAGTATGTCATTTACGAACATCATGAACAACAAAGATGAGCTGGCGTCGCCTTGTTTCACGCCTTGTTGAATACTGATGGGGTCTGACAATGTTTGATTAAACTTAATTATTGATTTAACGACACTATACATGGCTTTTAAGGCGTTAACCATTTTGGAGCTTATATGTTCTGTCATTAATTTTTGCCATAGTAGTGTATGATCGATTTTATCATAACATTGTTGATAATCAATAAAAATTGTGTATAATTTTTTACCTGAATTAATTACTTTTGATATTATTGCATGAAGTAAAAAAATGCAGTCTGATGTGCTTTTTCCTTTTTGATATCCGAATTGGCAGTTGATAATTTTATCATGTTTGTTTGTCCACTTTGTAAGACGATTGAGAAGTAGTTGCGAATATATTTTGGCTAAAATATTATTTAAAGTTATACCTCTGTAATTTTTAGCTTCGTTTGGATTTCCACCCTTAAATATTGGAACTATGTATCCAAGTCCCCAACTTTCAGGATATTCAGCATTTCTAAATAGCTTATTGTATATTGAAAGAAATTGTGGTGCTAATATGTCAAAAGACGATTTAATTATCTCTGCGCTTATATTATCCGGGCCACATGACTTGTTTTTTTTTTTGCTTGAAAACGGCTGATTTTAATTCATCTAAAGTGAATTCTCCATCTAATTCATTGTCAGTTATTTCATCGGAATCTAAGTTAGCGTTTATTTCGGTAGGATCTGTAGGATCTGTACCTAATAATTGATTGAAGTGTGCGTATAGATCATCTAGTTTTGTACTATTATTGGTGTTTGAGCTCTGCTTATAGCACTGTTTGAGAGATTTCCAGAAGTGTTTTGGATTTGTTGATTCGGTATTTTCAAGATTTTTTCCTTCCGCTTTTTTGTATTTCGCTTTTGCTTTTTTTCTTGTTTCATTGTATAGTGTGCGCGTTTTTACGAAATGGTGTCTATTTTCATCTGTTTTTGATTTGTTGAACGTGTTTCTCGCTCGTTTGAAATTATTCTTTGTTACATAACAATTACTGTCAAACCATTTGGGAGACTGATTTTTATTTTCATTTTTATAATGCTCATTTCGGTTAATAGTTTTGGCAAATACTTTGACCGCATTGTTATATATAAGATCTGTGATACATTTTATTTCGTCATTTATATTTTCGTGAGTGTTGGTTAGTATATTTGTATTTTCGTTAAGGGACGTTTGGTATTGCTCTACCAGACTCGAATTGAAAACAATTTTAGTCCTTTCTGTGCTTTCGGGTTGTTTATCTTTATTTCTTGTGATACATTTAAACGAGAAATGAATGGCCGCATGATCGGAAAAACATGTCCAGTCGAGTATTTCAAATTCGCTTATGCTTTCAGCATCGTTTGCATTTATAATTAGGTAATCAGTTACACTCAAGCCACGTGTTGAGGAAAATGTGAACTGGTTTTCTTGTTCACTATTTAGACGACCATTTAAAATTATGTGGTTAGTGGATTTACATAAGTTAATTAATTTTTTGCCATTGCTATCAATGACTTTGTCATAATTATTTCGTACGATCGATATAATATCGTTTGCATTTTCTGTGTTTGTAAATTCTAGAGAGTCAAGATTTTTGTCGAATTCTAAGATATCTGTTAAATTACCTGGCCTAGCATTAAGATCACCAGTGATACATATTTTACCTAACAACCCATACTTTTCAATTCCTTTTTCTATTTCATAAAAAAAAAATCTTTATCAATTAAAACTTTTGAATTGACAGGTGGAATATATGTATGACATATATACATATCAGAATCTAGGGCAAACAAATCATTTTTTAGCTTTACCCAGACTATTCCATATTGATTTACCTCTACTATTGACATTTTGTCCGATAGTTCGTTTCGGTAGTATATTGCGAGCCCGCCACTGTAGCGACCTTTTTTGGCTCCGAAACGTTTATTGCCATGTAAATGGAAACTGGCGTATCCGTCAATTTCGAGATTTATCTGCTGTTTGCTGTTAGTACAGGTTTCAGATAATAGAATAAGGTCATAGTTTTTTACATAACATAAAAAGTCCACATCATTGATTTTCCGAACGAGTCCATTAACATTCCACGCTAAAATACGTAGTTTCCCTTCTTTGTCCTTTTTCGTGACTTCTTTGAACTGGCTGTTAGCGTTTTCACGGGATAGTAGTTTCGCGCCGGCCCATTTCACGTGCTTTCCAGCGCTATTTTCTCTGTCGAATAAGGCACTTTTCTCTCGCCTTTGTTGGAGTACTGCCTTAGTTGTTGTATACCGATCCCCAAACCGGCTGCTTTGAGTTCACGGGTTTTGGTAATGGCGGTTGTCCGAACTAGCTCCCGTTGTTGGTAATAGTGAAATTTCATCACTATCGGTCGTTTTTTTCCGTGTGTGGGTTTTCCCAGGCGATGCGCTCTATGAATGGTTATGGCTTCTTCAATGCCGAGTTTTTCTGATATTATATCTTTCACAATGTCATCGCACTTCTCATGTGGTGTTTCTGTGACTCCGTAAAACAAAAGATTTTCTCTCATACTTCGAGCTTCCAGGTCGTTCGTTTTTTTTTCATTTTCGATTGTTTTTTTTATGTTTTGCACTGTTGTTTCTAAGTAGTTGGATTGATTATGTATTTTAAGTACGTCTTTGACAGTTATCTTCATTTGCTGCTTAGTATCTTCTAATTCGTTGGCAATGAATTGTGAAGCCGTTTCGACTTCTAGTGTACGTGTTTCCATGATTTTGACACTGTTTTCCAATGTTTCCACTCTTGCATTAAATCTATGTAGTAGTTTTTCAATATCGTCATTTTTTGCTACAGATGCTTTTATGCTTTTTACGTCTTTAATTAAGTCTGTTGTCCATTGCGGTGGTTGCAAATTGGCCTCTGTCGGTGCGTGTGGTGAATATTGTGGCGTGCTTTGATATCCTGGAAATGATCCATGTTGGGGCGTTATGAATTGAAGTTGTGGTGGAAAGTATTGTCCTCCGTACACTACTGGTGACGCAGGTACTGCGCTGTTAATCTGCGTGCCTGCTTGTCCTTCCGGTGAATGATTTGACATAATAATGCACTTATCAGGTTGCGAGTTTGAGAAGTTCGGAGAAGCCTCGTCTTTTGTAAGCTTGTGCCCCACTTTTGTTTTCTTTTCTTGTTTTGGCATGTGGTCGACAATAGTACAATCTATATAGTTCAATCTGCGATCGTCTAATCTAATCTTCTTTAATCTTCAACTAGATGG
Organism: Dreissena polymorpha; assembly: GCF_020536995.1. Lineage (NCBI taxonomy): Eukaryota > Metazoa > Mollusca > Bivalvia > Myida > Dreissenidae > Dreissena > Dreissena polymorpha. The sequence continues at coordinate 98,265,030 of NC_068361.1, read as the reverse complement.
AATATTGGGACTATTGTAATCGTTAATTGGAAAACTTGGTTAAATATTGCCTGTGCGCTGTCGTCAATATAATTGCCCAATTATCGGATTAAGCTGTCGTCGGTTACAACATCTCACGAACTATTTGCACGTGGATTTTGGACTAAGGACAGATGATAACAAGCTAACTTTTCTATGATTTTTAGTAAAAATGTTTGAAAAGTACCTTTCTTCTGTTATTTATGTTGATTTTATCCGTACAAAATTAGCACTAGCGCAACACTTTGCATATTGTTCCTCTTTCTTTTATAATATCCACATATTCTGCCCGCGCAATATTTAAGTTAAACACATACTTGTGGAGCTCGAAAAAACACGTCCACCTCTATCGACTACCACTACCAAAAAAAAAACAAAAACAATATTAACATCATGTTGCCTAACGCGCTTTCTCAAATTGATAACACTGATTTAATCGAGGGAACAGTCATTGCAAAACAACGAGTTTTAAATATGTTTCTAACCATTTTTATATTACAATATGCATGTTAAATAATCGCTTTGATTTCAAAATAAGTTCATATGAATGTGCATTCTATTGTTGCACTGACGGTTCCGATTTAAAAAATACTGCCGAAAAAAGTGACAGTCATCATCAGTTAAAAGTTAAATTAATAGTGTTAATCAACATGCACTGCTTAACTAATATGATTCTTTAATAATCAATGTTCCATAGTTGTTCTGAGCGAGTTTGCAAGTTTTGCTTTTTTATTTGATTAAGGGAGAGCATACGATTTTTTGGTCAAATTGTTTTTTCTCAATATTAAATTAATACATGTATATGAACGTGCAATGTTACATAAAATACATTAACTATCTTACAGTCGTGCAAGTAATCAAATGGTGTTTACTTAAATAAAATTAGAAACGACCAAGCTTACGCCGATACCGAACCGTATTACTGCTACTACTAATAATGATGTTGCTGCTGCTGCTACCACTACTACTAGTGCTACTACTTATAATACTTCTACTTCTACTCGCTTTTGTTATTGAAACAGGCAATGTATCGATGTGTTGCATGAACAAATCTGCACGAAATAGTTTTCTAATATTGTACATTTCGTTTGTACATGATGAGTTGTCAACTGTATAGCCAACAATTATTTGCAAATGTTCAAAACTCTAATTTCATTGATTTTTGGGTACCTCTTCTTCTAAATGTTCATTCGTTTTTTTTCATCAACGTTTAATCTGTATTTAACAAATATAACTCGATCGTATAAACTCGCTTTAAAACATTTTTGTTTGTTTGTTGTATTTAGAAAGCTATACAAACAGGTCTTCCTATTCTGCTAGCTCTTATTTAATACGAAGGGCCTTTGTTATCTTATTTACCTAGACAGCCTTTATCTGTGCTCTACGCTGAATACAGATGCACTGACAACTTTTTAGAACAGCAAAGATTGACATGTATTACGAAATCGTACCTCACGATTTCACTTGAAATCGGCATCTTATCTGCAGTCAATGTATCACGAAAAGAAGGATCCACTGATCATTGTAAGTCGACGGAGAGCAGTGAGTACAATGTATCCATTCGATTTCTTTGGTTTGTTTCTAGGTAAAAATTGATTTTGAATCATGCATGTATTGTTCCCTAATGCAACATATTTACCGGGTGTTTCCGTTACGTTTTCAGAAAAAAACGAATATGAAAATGAGTGAGTAAAACATTATCATTAATATGTTTTAAACTGTAATTAGTCTTGATTATAAACCTTTATATCAATTATGGATTAGTGTGCGTGGTTTGAAGTTCCATATTCTAAAAACATATGTTGCACATGTTATAAGTCGTTGCTCGTTAAATACACCAATGCTTAAATGTGTTAAATTTAAACAGTTATTATTGTCGATCACACGTACATTTTGATTTAACCCTTTACCACTTAAATACACATTTTACGTATGTGTAGTCTATTAGAAAGTTAGATTTAATAAAAAAACCTTTCTTACTAGAATCAAGTTTTAAAGGCTTCATTTCCAACCTTAGATACTGATGAGCAGCAAACAGTATACAACCTGAACAGACTGCGAGTTACTCGCAGGCTAATCTGGTTTTATACTGTTTGCACATAGCAATTTTCACTTTGCTTCTGAGTGGGAAAGGGTTGAACAAAATAAACAACAGACTCTGAGGGGTTAATGAAGCTTTATTTTAGTTAACTAATACACATGCACACACAGTGCGCATACCATTCATGTAAAATACAAATACACTGTTATCATAATTTGACAACGCATACTTGTATGTAATAACTCATTGCACATATCAAAGTTCGAAAGGTCCACATTTCATTCCAGACAGCTATTTAAAAAATGAAAAAGGTTAAGGTAAGTAGAATGCAATTTCGAGCAAGGAAAGCGCTCGACTAACCAAGAAGCCCATGCCGTGTAACCGACCGGTCATGATCTCGTCACGTGAGGTGTGGCGCGCTACATGGTTTTATGTTTAAACGATATTAAGTTATTGTATTCTAATTTAACAAAACGAACAACAGACTCTCAGCGGGAGCTTTATTCTACAAAACTAACAAAAAACTCCTTCTTATTAAGCGAGAAATGTTAAGTTAAATCATTACCATAAATACAAATTTAATAGTGACATTAATACAAATCCAAAAACTTTGTATAATAAATTTACAATGCATACACTTATGTAATAAACCATTGTACATTTTAAAATTCAAATGTTCGTAACCATAAACTATGTGGGAGCCGAAAACCGAAGTTTTCACTGTGCTGACTCGTAATACACAATTGTACAAATGCGTGAAAGAGTTTATTCGCGTGTGTAAATCGGTACTGATACATTATCAATTGCATGTGGAATTCAACTATTCATACAGTATGATAGTACCAGATGAAATGCTGTTCTTGTAATAGAAAGATGACCGACTCTCAAAAAAGAATTCCAATTTTACCATGGTCAATGTGAGTTCGACTTAGACAACCTCTCACATGATAAATAAAAACGTCTCCGCGTAAAGGCTTGCAAGTACCTCGATCAGAATTGACAACAGCGGGGCTAGCAGGGTTTGCACATTCAGTCAATTCCTGTGTCTAGCGGGTCTGGACATAAACGACTGTCTGTCAGGCGTGTTAGTGGCACATCGATGATGCGCTTTTGTATTGATTAATATTGCAATATATTGTCTGTTGTAAAGCATAATTCTAGTTCGATGCCAATATTACTCTTATTTATTACACCGATATATCAGCTTCCTGAAATGCGTACGTTTAAAATGAATACATTGTGAAAACCAGTTTGTTTAACTTCCCAATAGCACTTTGAAGTTGGCACTTTGTAATTTGTTTTTACAAGAAAGTGTTTGTTTTAAATCAGACAGTATTTCAACTTTGTTAAATCCGATCATATTTTAATTGTGTTACGTCTGGCATAGACAAGGTATAACCTACTGTTACTCCAAGAAATATAAATCTGTAGACCGGTTCTCGACGTTGTTTTAATTTATCTGGAATTTCAGTTCCTGAAGCAGACGTCTGAATTTGTGCAAAACATTTTTGCTTTTGTTCGTACGAATGAGCGATGATAAAAATATCGTCTAAATAAAATTAAATCGTCTTGAAACCCTTTATTTCCACTATTGCACTCGCTGATTGTTTTAAACGATTTAATATCAGTGGTGACATATATGCATCCAACGGACGACATTTATTGATCATAAATATGTTATGAGAGTCTTCAGAAAGTCCGATTACGCAAGGTTGCTTTGACATTGCTGTGATTCATTTCAACACTTTTGTTAGCATCGGCCAGGTCGACCTGCATAATAAAAGAATTCGATGTTATGTAATCTATTTCATGTTTTAAGGTTTGTTATTTAAATGGTTCCGTCGTTACACACTCGTTCAACGCTTGGTCTGCTGCAGTTTGATTCAGCCTGACCTTATATGACCCTTTCTTAGGTATCGCGCCTAGCGCTGATATAATATGTGTTTCATCGAAAACTTGACAATGCCGATTTTAATCTCTGGAACAAATTGGGATTCACATCGCGCGCGGACATCAGAGCATGTTGCCGAATGGTGATTGCTTCAACACTTTCCGATATTTTTTTCGGGTAGACGACGTAAAGACCAAGCTTTATTTCGTTGAGAGTGAACTCGCGATCAGAAGCATCCATAGGTAAATCCTGCTCCAATGCTTCGAAGTTCAAGCTCGTAGATCGGGTTAATTGTTTTTTAATTTGTCCATCTTTGCTTCTGTATCGATATCGACACTAGTGTGACGGTATCGACACTAGTTTCAAAGGGGCAGGTTACTTATGCCTTAAAGATACGACAATATCCCCGTGGTTGCATCGAATGTATGATTGTTGTATTTTTGTCTCGTGACGTTACGTTTCGTGATTAGAATTTGAACTGCCATATGTGAGGAAACGTACCCCAACGAAATATTTTGAATTTCCATCACAATAAAAAAGAAGCAATTCCGAACAAGAATACCGCGCGATTTAACAAGCATTCGCTCCCTGTAACCGACAAGTCATGATCTCGTCTCGTGTGGTTTTGCGTGCTTTATGTTTGCATATTTAACAATGTTAAGTATTTTAACACCAAATAAAACGTATTCAAGATGAAATTATAAAGATTTATTCAGAGTTTTATTAATTTGACTGTATTGTTGTGTTAAGTTATCAGTAACGCTCTGCTATTTTCATTTTATTTAATATTGGCTCAGGATATTAATAAAGCGTTTGATATATACTGATTTGTTGTGTTTGTAATTAAAACTGTCTGTTTTTAGATACATGTAATGAACTTGTTATTGGGGTCACTTTCTTCTTGATAGGTGGTAAGTTATTATTTCAATTTTGATTTCATATTAGAGCGTGTTCAGTTTGCTTTAAAAATGCCCATGCTTTAACTGCTCGTACATATCGAGGACATTTTGCACAAATGCAGTGATTATGACTGTTTTCTATCGATCTATTTATATTATATCTCTCAGAGTAATTTTACTATCAAAAATCAACTTGCATTGGTCGCCAAAAGCTATATTTCTTTAATAATGCCCACACGTTTACTGTTTTATTTAATTTTAATTTTAGAAGTATGTCAATATAATTTTTTTTGTTTTTTCTTTGTTAAACAACCACTTCATTACAATTTTTCGGATAAGTCTAATTGATGGCACCATTTAACGACAGCCGAATTCCAAATATGTGAAAATTATGTCGTCCACGGTGGTGATGTTGAAATATAATGCTTATGTATTTAATATAGTGTATGCCCAGGAAGATCAACTGAGGTGTCGACTATGCAACGACGCTCTGGAACTAAGAGATTGCACACAGCTTGCGATGTGCGACAACAGGACCGAGGTAATATAACGTGATTTGTCATTATGTATCAAATAGTAAAATAATCGCGGTTATTAAATCGGCGATCTGCTAAACAAAAGAACGCGATTTTATTCTTAAATAATGCAATACAACATATGCACATAGTCATACCTCTCGTAGGAAGCTCATGGCGTGAGTAAATTTAAATAGGAACTCATCAGAATTGTGGTCGTTCCTTTGCATACAATACACAGAAAGTGATGTCACACTGTGCATGAATTGCGCGTAAGACAATGATCAGGTAAAATCTTTGTAAGAGGTCAATTGTGAAGCAGTGATAGCCAAACTTGGCTTTTTATTTTCTTAAAACATGTTTGCAGATTGATAAATTGAAAAAGGTAAATTAAGAAAAACAAGGCTATTGTCAAGAAATATGGTCCCCTACCGGTGAAACTCCACCATTGTCAGATTTTTTTTTAAATATTTGTTGTCATAGCAACCAGAATTTTTGACGTAGGAACAAAATGAAATGACGTGCATAATCAGCATATTGCCATCTATCCATGTCGCAAGTTCCATGAAAAAATATGAAGAACTTTTTAAATTATCGCAGGATCCAGAAAAGTGTGACAGACTGACTGACTTACTGACTGACGGACACACAGAGCGCAAACCATAAGTCCGCTCCGGTTTCACCGGTAGGGGACAACAATGTTTTATCCAAAATACATTCAAATAAGTTAGGTCAAGTAAGGCTTTGTTAACAAAGTAATATACATCAACTAATGAATTGCAAAAAAACAATGCACCGATTAAAAAACAACACTGAATTGCTTTCGTCTTTTTGACTGAAAATTCTAAAAAATGGATCCGACTTTGATGTTAGTTTTCAATTTCGTAAAATGCACACCGTAATCAAGTTTGAACAAATACTTATCGAAAAGGCCACACAAAAATTTTTCTTCAACTTACATCGTAAAAAAACATAGGGTTAGTAGGTTTGGTTAACTGAGTGTTCCGTCAAATTGTTAACTTTTCCCAATTTAATAACAATATGCAATGCAATTCAGACATCCTTTAAATCGGTTTAACATTATTTCGATAGGAAATGTTAATTACTTTAAAGTTAATTCCCTTTAATTGAATGTAGCAAAACAGGATATCCGATTCAATAGTTATCTAAGTGAATTTAGCAATAAGGTTGAACATCTTAACAGATAAATTCACACGCAATGTTTAGGGTTGGCATATTTGACCGACTATTATTCTGGTTGCCAAGTGATAAATTGTCAATCTTAGCAATCGCCATTACGGTAATTGCAGTGTTTGGTAAATGCATACCGCAATAATAATTCATGGTTAAAGAATTTATTTTGAGATGTAAATCTAGCTACCCGATTAAATAATTGAAGATGTTCTAGATCCACGTCATGTTGCTAAAACATCATGCTTAAATGGGAACTTCGATTAATAATAAGTTGTATAATTGATCAGATCTCCTGGAAACATATGACACAGGCTTTCACATTCTTTTTTAATCGAACATTTAACTAAAAGTGCAGTACTTAGACATTTGTCAAGCATTGTCCAGTTAAAAAATAAATCAACAAAACAAACTGTTTGTCTAACCGTTACAATGTGACCTTAAAATATCAAAGACGTTAGTGATTAGCGCTCTCTTCCATTATGAGTCAAATATATCCTTCATGTTTTCGGCCCTCCGGCTATTATTGACGTCTTGGGGTGATAATCAAATACCATTTTGCCAATAACCTCTGATGTATATGTCAATCCTGTATTTAGTCTACTTAAGAACATTGAAGACCTAGTAAATTAATAATATTAAAAATAAAACTTTATTAGCCAAACAACGACGACGTTTATTTGACACTTTTAATTGACAGATCTGTTTGTTCACAGGAATGTTTTATGGACCAGGTGTTGATGGCAACGTTCTCAAATGTGTACAGAGGAGGTTGCCGATCAAAAGACGTAAGTACGTTGCTTGAACTTTCACAACGCAAGCATGTGCTGGGTTGTTTAATATTTTTCTTAATTAAGTCATTATTTTTAGAAATCAGGTAAATGTATGTAAACATTCACATCCACTTTTGAGGAATGTTTATTTCGATGCTTGGCTAGAATCAATGTTTTAGTTATTGTTATACATGTGTGAAACTCGTTCATTTTCTCTCTCTTTATATTCACGATCTTAATTGTTATCTGCCGTGACAAAATTGATTTAGATATTATAAATTAGCAAGGGCGTACTCTTGCAGTAATGCGATTTTTATACATATATTATTTCAGCAATATGTATACATGTATACTATGTATAATAACACTTAGTATTTAAAAGAACAATTAACAAGCAAACACGTATGTTTCATAAGGATAATTTCAATATAAATGCTTATAAACATGAAATATGCAGAACTGATTACATGTAATACATGTTGTAGATGTTTTATTTTTAAATGATCAGTCAAACAACGTAAAATGGTTGTTTAATATTCTTTGGTACTTAAAGCGCTGCAAAGGGGGTACAGCTGGTGCAATAGGAAAGCGGGAGGATCTCTTCGTTTGCTCACAGTAAGCCCACCTCTAGCCACTAAATCCTATATGCTTTATGGTAATTGTATTCGCCATATACCTGCAATAAATCCTCACTTCTAAAGTAACACTTACATTTCTTGGTATTTCTATTTTATTACTAAATATTTTTCGCCAATAACCTAGTCCTAGAAATTAAATTCTAATTGATCAACATTTTAAAAAATAATTCATAAACAAGAAGCATTACTATGAGCAAAACTGAGAAATATTTCATTTTAGTGTAAAAAAGTAAGTACCAACGGACCTTTTATAAATAAGTATTTGTTTATAGTTTCTAAGAACTGGTATCTTATATGTCACGTCGTTGTTCGATGACAGGTTGACAAATATATCACATGGATAACCAATTATATCTAACAAATATCTTTTGGATGTTTATGCATTCTCGAATACGGGTCATTTCAAGTTCCCAGGAAGTATACACTGTTACAGGTCATGTCTTAACACGCATTTCCAACTTAAAACACATATGTTGTATTGGAGCGGGATTGTTTTAAGGTATACCAAGCGTTCAAAACCAGATTTATTTCGCATCTTTTGAGATAATATTCGAACCGTAAACGTATCGCGAATTCAAAACAAAATCAATTATAACTATTAATGCAAGTTTTTGTTGATAACATTTAAATATCAATCCCGGATTATATATGTAGTTATATTTGTATACTAGTATACATTTATACCTACACTAAAGCATGTGTTTGTTGAGTTTCTGCATTATGCTATTGATAAAAAATGTCAACTAAAACCTTAATTGGAATTAAGATGACTTATGCCTTTACCATGTGTGTCTGCATTATAGTCCATAATTTGCCACAAGTTGAAGTAGAAAATTATGATTCAGTTATATTTTCTACGTAACAATTTATTGTAAAGTTCTCATTCATAATGACTTAATGTTTATATTAATCAGTACATTTGTCTGTTTTGGGGTGCATTTGTTCGATATACCTTTGTGTCGTATAAGAAAACGATGCTGGGTGGCATATTGTCAGAAACAATGTTCTGAGCGATGGATGTAAATAGATTTGATAAAACAAAAAGCTTAAACGATAAACATAATACGTTAACATTGAAAACACTTTCTTTTTATTTCTCAGATTATGTTCCAATGAAGATGATTGTAACAAACGCCTTTGTGGGATTAGACAAGGTTTTTCTTTCTTTTTGTCAACACACAGCAGCAACGAGATAAAAGATTTTCATTATTACAAGGTTCTCCATTTATGGCAATTGCCAACGAAAGATAAATAACGAATACATGATGAATAAAACAGTGGTCATCGCCATTGAAAGGTCAATTCAAAGCACATTATTGGACCTTCCAACCGTGTGCCCGAACCCCAATAATGAAAGGTATGTTTCAAACTAAATTCAAATTTAAATATTAAACATATTACCTCAAAGCATAACATTAAAACATATTAAAGGAAATACGTTTCAATTGTATTAACATCTTTACACGTCAGGTTGTAAACTTGAGCAACAGAACTGTAACTTTCTGAGGTAATACGAGATAAAGTTATCAGTACTACTTCAGATTCAAATGAATAGAAAACAAAACATTTTTTGCATTATTTCTCAAGTATTGTTAAATATTTAACTCAAATATGTACACTTTGTTTTTACGGAAAAGATAAATTACAAATTTATTTCCGTGAGTAACCACTATTTAGGATTTTACGGTAAAAACATTGGGAATAGTACGGTCGTTGATTCCATATTAAATTATATACTATTGATGAATATTATATATTACATTCTGAGATTGTATCACATTTATTTGGTGTCAAATATGTTTTGTAATGGTGTTCAGAGAATGCTTGACAAATTGAATTTTGCAACACACCCTAATTGTTCAGATATGTACCCAATATTTTCTGTTTCCTTGTGAGTGTCGCCATATTGTCTGTTAAAAAGTTCTACATACATTCATATTTGAACGCTTTGCAAATCCTAGTCGCATCAATTGAACACTAGCTGTAGTGTAATATTTCATATAAGAATCCATTATAATTATTTGAAGAAATAAAGATGTAAAAACATTTGATTTACAAGCTACTGATTAAAAACTGGGAAATTCGTGAATGAGTTTCCTTGATGAACAATGTAGATTTTTTCTCCGGCAGTACTATAAAATGTTACGGTTTCATGTTCAAATGGTTCGCCAAGTAGTCTGGTATGTTTGCATTCACAGGTTTTTAATTCTCAACACATCCCAATGCTACTTCTGCGACTTAGTCTCCAACCCTCAGGACTGTATCACTATCACTACGTGTAACACCGACCAGGTAACTTTTTATGGATGGAACCCATTTTTTAGTTTTAAGCACGACTAATTAACAGCATTAAGAAAACCTCGATAGACAAAAAGCATAACAACTCACATTAAAATTAAACGGATATGAACCGGACTTTAATGCTTGAGAGAATACATGTAACCGTAACAAATATACTTATGTTACATTATAAAAAAAAACAAGCGACGCATTCAGCCGAGCCTCAATCATGATTAAACATAACAAAAAACATTAAATACTGTATTTCCGATTTTCATGTTCAAACTTCAAAACCTGTTAGTCACGTTTGCATTAATTGTTGCTTTAATATGTTGATGGTGTTTCTGCATATTCGTTTATCAGGGATTTAAAAAAGTAATGTCTCGTTATGTGTATTTCTGTGTGACACATCATATTGTTAATATTGCATGTGTGTTTTTGTTGTCAGGTTTGCTTTGCCCGCAATATGTACTATCCAGGATCGGCTATGACGTTCAGATACGGGTGTCAGAACGCATACGTGAGTCGTGATACTATTTATCTTCATGCATAAACGTAGCGGAATAGCATATGTGAATGCAATGCTATAAGAATAACATAAGTGTGTCTTGCCGAATCAATCAGACAAGCCTCTGAAACTGTTTTCTTTGTACCTAACTCTGTCATTATAAATGTATGTTCAGTTTCATGAATGCATAATAGAACAACATTCTTATACAATGAAATGTCGTGTTTGCTCATATACACAAATTGAATAACTTAAACGCTAAGTAAGTGAACTCTGCTAATGCTAATACGTGAATACAAGAAAATACGTATAGTGTAATTCGTTCAAAAAGAAGTGGAGCACTGGCGTATTGATGAGATCGTTGCTATCTGATTCAGAGAATTCTATGAAGAGCGTTTATACTAGACTTTGCGGAATAAAGATTTGCTGACATTGGGTGTAATCAAGCTATATCGTTTCATTCAATGTACTATTTGTTCTATAATATTGAAAATACTATTGTAGCCACTGACCCAGGACTAGAAAAGATACATGTATTAACGGACTCTTTTACATATGAGCCTCGCCCTATGAAAACTTGTTTAGAACATGTGCGTTAAGTGTCGTCCCAGATTAGCCTGTTCAGTCCAAAAAGGCTAATCAGGAAGCACACTTTCCGCTTAAAATGGATATTTTATAAGAAGAGACATGCATCACACGAAAAATATCATAAAAGCGGAAAGTGTCGTTCATGATTAACCTGTGTGGACTGCATGTGCTAATCTGGAACGATTTTTTACGTACATTAAACCCCCTTTTCTCCGAGCTTATATCAACAAAGTAAAAGTCCAGATACTACAGCCGGGCACAACTACTATTGCAACACAACAAGTGTAAGACATCGAAAAACAAAACAAATGACTCAAACAGAACATAAAACGCAACACTATGGGCGCACCGACGTTTAACTGTCAATAAAGAATCATTATCAAACCTTCATGATTATTTCAAACTCTGTTTCAGATATCAAGTTATCAGTCATTGTGAGGGTAGTTGTTCAAACGACTGCCAAAATGAAAGCGTACAATGCGATGTCTGCTGCGGAGACGGAGCCTGTAACTACGGCGATTGCAAGAGCATCAAAAGTATGACTATTCATAAAGAAAATTATATTTCATTTAATAGATAACCTAAGGCGCATTGAGACGTGAAATCGAGTCCGCGTTTAAGGAATATTTAGCTTTAGCCTATTCAAAATTTTTGAGAAAGCAATCAGTACAGGCATCGAACTCCGGATTTCCGTGTCACAGGTCGTATACCATATATTTCACACGGAGGTCTAATATTAATATTACTCACGTTTGTTTATTAAAAACATTACACATTTTATAATAAATTTGGTCACGGCAGAAGTTTCGATATGTTATCAGCATCCGAGTTCGCGTCATCAACTAAAATAAAAATTAAAGTCATAACTAATTCACCGTTAAATGAAAACTGAAGTTATATACCTATTAGATGATATCATTACAATGTGCACGTATTGACCATATTGGCCCTCGCTCAAACAGTAAGGACAGTTGAATGATTGAAATATTTACCTACGCTTTAATCGAATACGTCTAACAATGGAATTCCGACACTACGCGTGTAAATGGATGTTTTTCTGTTCCAAATATTTCCTATTTTAACTTAGTTGCCAAACGTAATTTGAATTTGTATGATTGCATTCTGACCAGAAACACGATTTACGATATCGAATAAAAGGTAAAAAAAAATGATTTTATTTCAACGAATTTTGCCAATAATTGTTAAAAGATAAACCCACAATCCAGATGTGTCTAATGTCGATGCCTGATTAATAAAACTTATTTTAAATGATAAACGTATAAAAACTTCTTACCTGTTCAGATTGACAGTCCCAAAACGTCCGTAGAGTCCAGCATAAACTGATTCACTTCGCCACTCTTTAGATAAAAGTCATTAATGTCGTTATTATTTGAATGAAATATATATGTAGAGAAAGCTTCAAAAACAAAAAATTATGTTAAATCAATAAATGATTGTATCTAATATGAGAGTGTTGAGAGTGTGTCTTTGAGCACTTTAAGGGTTCTTGTTCATATAGTTTTGTGTTGTTTTTTTAACCAAAAATCATTGTTTAATTATATTCACTAAGTACACTATAGGATGTGGAACAAGCTAACATAAATAATTCAATCAAGAAGAAAACTTGAATACCAAGAAAAACATGTATGTTTTAGGGTTTTGGACCCGGCATGATTTTGAGCAATATTAACCCTACCTCTAGCCCATGAACACTTTAAAACATTACAGGTTGATGTAAATCTATCAAATGATACACGTTTTATCTATTCAATATTTTATCAAAATGTATTGGAATATCCACAAACTAACCGATTGTTTGTATGTGTGTGTTAATTTGCTCTTTCGAGATACGGATTAAACAATGAATTGTTACGACTACTTTTGGAAATGTTCCATCTGCAAGCAAGTCCATTAAATTAACGTGTATTTATAAGTCACGTAAACTCTATGAATTCTGTTCTGTTCGTAACATGTCAAATTAACGCAGTGTTTGTCTTTTTTCTGAGCGTCTGTTCAACCTGTGGGTTAAGGGCAAGTTGGACAACACTACCCTTAACACTTTGCCATAAACGCAATTTTTGCTGGTAGTAGACCAGTCAAATTTTATATGTCAAGCGTACATTGTGATCGTTAATAAAGCTGAATTATGTTAATTTTGTGTTAATCGGTAAGACAATGGCTTCTTGTTAAATAATTTGTTTTATCTGTGTTTTATATGTGCAGTAGAGGCGGCATTCGATATTTAAGCGTTGTTTTGCAGCATTTGTTTCTTCTTTCCACTTTCGTAATAAATTTTGGAATATGCGTAAATTATTTTTTTATATTTAATACGAGATAAGTGCCGAATAAAGATATAATTATTTAGCTCGTAAAGAACCTCACCTAAATAAACTTATTTATATTCAATAATAACCATGTATTTCCAGTGTGTGATATTTATAATGACACTAAATAAAGATACACGGATTGAACAAAAATGAATAATGTATTACCATAAAACTTGCACAAACGTATCTTAGTATTAATATATTTTGGATAAGAGTTGTATGTTTGCTTAAATATAAAAATCAACTTTTCTGGGAAAAAATTTACTATCAAATATATATATAACAATATATTTGGTAGTGGACAATTTATTTTTCAGAAAAGTAAATGTTTCGTTATAATTTGATTATTTATCATTCAAAATGATGTTTTCACTAATTAATATCATAGCCACACGCTAACCACCTGTGCTCCCGGTAGAGTGGAATATATTAGTTGGACTGTCCGTCCGTCCAGCATTCTGTTTCCAGGGTTTTGAGATATTTACCTGATTTTTGGAATTTTAGTCTTCCTGTATGAGTTTCAGATCAAGTTCGATTTTCTTTCTGTTCCATTGATTTTTGGCGAAGTTATGTGGCTTGGACTTGGAAAATTTCTCTACAATAACAGTTTCCGGACTTTTTGGCTAAACGCTTGCAGATGTTCACCTGATTTTTTTTGCGTGAGCCTACCTGCATGACTTGCAAATCAATGTTGATTTCTTACGTATGTGGTGTTTTGGGAAAAACGTGAAATGAGATGGCATCTGTGCCCTATTGACACATCTTGTTAAATGGTTGGTCAGGTTATAGTATCATTCTGATTCAAAGAAACAAACACAGAAAGTTTAGAAATCATTCTTTTTCATTCAAACTTACTCAAAGGTTAGCACACCGTATCTTAAATCAGTAAAATGTTATATGACATAGATATTTCAAATCTCGTACAATCATTCTCAATTTTCTGAAATATAATTTCGCCCGAAGACACGGACTTAAGTTTAAATATTTTGTATGTTGTAATATATCGTGGTTCTTCAAAAACTTGTTTTCAAATCATGCTATCTGGGGTCAAAAGTGGCCACGTAACATGGTCCAGTTTTCATGTTACAACTTGCTACATTTGACTACATGAGGCGTTTGGTGTTCACAACTGTCACAGGGTCCCATGTATGTCACACGTACAATTTATACATGCACCTCGAGCTTTATTTATTGGGGAGTTGGGTAACGATTTTTTCGTAACTTGTGTTGCACTGACAGAAATATAATAGTAAGTCCTGTGTTATATTAAGTTCATATTCTGTTTAACACATTTCGTAGTTTATTGATAAGATTTAAAAAATGTGATTTTTCTGAATGAAACTTCTGTCGCAGTTTAATTCCAGAGTTTAACAAGTTTGTGTGGCGAAGGAAAACACATTAAAAGTTGTGCTGACGACATGAGACTTTCTTTAAACAAAACATACAATACAAACGTAAAGTGTCGTCCAAAATTAGCCTGTGCGGACTGCACAGGCTTATATGTGATGACTTTTGACTCACATGCATTAAGCCCAGTTTTCCCAGAACGATGCTCATGGGAATCTTTTCAAGCGGGCTGCGAGTTGTTAATCCACTGCTGATTCTTCGGGTCCTCGATATAGGTATGCGTGTCCAGAAGCATTGTCTCGATCCTCTGTTCATCCACACATTCGAGAGGCACATTTTCCGAAAGGAGCGGAGAGAACCGGTAGAACGGCACATTCATCAATTTGCAAAAAGCTCTGACACGATGCGTCGGTTGGCCGTTAGATATTGACACCTGAAGAGTTCACAAACAGAGGACTGATAATTGTAATATATGTATTTCAACACTAATGTTGCTCACACACTTTAATAAACGTTAAACGTATATAGTCTTGAAATGCAGTTTTCTAGAGTGTCCATATTAGCGAATACCGGTAAAAGTATCATCATAGCGTAATGTTACAGAAATAGAACCACAAATAAACAACACTATTAATTGATTAAAAACTTTTCCATAACTGATTATTATGTTAGACTGTTTAGTTTTTCATTAGTTCATTCTTTTTTTCTTATGTATTGCAATCAATTTTTTGCATTTACAAGTAACCATTTGATTAGAAGCCACCGCCTAATATTCTACGCTGCTGATCACACTTGCCTCTTTGGCTTACAGGGTTATAGCAAGACCAGTCGAGCAAATACCAACTATATTGCCAAAACAAATGCTCTACGATAACGGTTCTTGTGACGGGTCATAAATTGTCGGCATTTTTATTCGAAATTTTAAAACTAACGGAAGACGTATTTTAAAGACCCGTCTTATGAAGAAAAATCGAAGGTCATGTTAACATTATAATACATTGTTAAAAAAAACATCCATATAAATGCTTAGTACCAACATCTATAAATATTTCAGTATTGAAAATGTAATCGTTGTTGTTGTATTTTTCACGTGTTATTTATTTCACACACACACACTGATCACACCGGGGCGGAGTTCGCACGGCGCTAACATGGCATCCATAACAAGAAGCAACACCCCGCGGTGCGCTCTTTGTAGTCACCAGCAGTTGCTTGGCAACGCTGTGAAGTTGCCGTGTCATCGCGTCATCGCATAGAACACCATGTCGAAAAGATCATTTTAATTATTTTCAAAGACACACCCGCGGCTCCGCGTTTGCATTTGCTTTCGAGGGTGGGGCTACAGTCGCTGAAAAGTACTTTCGTCAGTTGTGTTCTCAGAAAGGCCATCATTTGCGTTCTCCAACAAAAATGAAGATCACAGTTTTAATAACTTTTAAAGGCCAAGAAAAACAAAAACAATTACTAAAAACACAAAAAACACAATTATTATTCTCTAATGGCTGTAGGCTTGACATAGATGACGCTGGTGGCTGACTAGTGGCTCTTTTCTTAAATACCTAATCCCGTTTTCCTGTCATGATGTTGACGCATCGTTCTTAACTAGCATATGGTGAAACATTGGTGTGTGTTAGCAAATATGCAGGTCATTAAAACGTCTCAACGCTGAAAGGACCGTGATCGTAACAAGAACGCACTGTGAGCGCGACGCGCATGCGCTGTTGCATTTTTTTGTTCGTCATGGGAACGCTGCAGCGTCGCTGTTAGAAAGCGAATAGGACGCCGTAAGGACGATGTGCGAGCGAAATATAGTACCAATTTACTGGTTCTTTAAAGCGGGCATATACGATTTTTTATATGTGTTTAATTGTAATATATTGATAAAATATGTTACAATAACACAAAATAGGCAAGGACAATTATACATTACAGCCGAATTTCATAAAATGCAGCAAAGACAAATTAGCGCCCCGAGCCGATTGTGACGTACATATTTTCCTACAATAACCGAAGCATTCGTCTTTGTATTATGATCGGAGTTAGTGTTCGTGTGTCGTATGAATAGATATCGTTGCAGGAATTCAAATAAACCGTTAAACTAAGTTTAGATTCACATCGTACATGTATGGTATACATGCTGGCGAATTTGGCTGTACTGCCGTTTTCAATTTCAGAATTGAATATCTGGCTTTTTTCACATTTTTCGACACATGTCCTTCTTAACTTTTCTTTTTAATTTATATTGAAATATATATATATAATAAGTTTTTTACACATTTTATATAAATTCATAAATATTTGACAAAATCGTACATACCCGCTTTAAGAACGGGCACTGATTCTAAAACATACCTTTTCTAGGAGGCTTTTAAAAAACCTTTTTGTCTCAGTGAGCAATCTATACGTCTCTTGTGGATGGCGTATTATTTCCGGCAAGTCTGGTCAGTATGGGTCTGGTGTTGATTGTTTTACGTAGTTAAAATATCCGCTACCGACAGAAACAACCACGTCCAGAAAGCGGACTGGAACTTGTACAATCTGTATATGAAAACATTAAAACAAACTAAGATGCAAAGCATGAAGACGTGTTTCAAGCGAATGCACTTGCATCTATTTAATAATGCACAACCACTTCACGAAAATCATGCAATTTTGTAGCAACAAACAGTCACTATCTGCTCCTTCAATTTATTGGGGTACCCATTTATGTTAAACCATGTATGTAAATGTATATACTAAAAATAGTTGTTGTTTGCAAAAAATAATCACCATTTGACTTTTTGCAGCGTCAGCATCGTCAACTTTAGTATCATCCTTGTCGGCATTTTGCAATGGTTGCGGCAATAGGGGATCATTCTTGTCGCCGTTTTGCATTTTCGACAATGGTTTATAATTTTTGTCAGCATTTTGCACTTTCGGCCATGGTGAATCATTCCTTTCAGCATTTCGCATTTTCGGCAATGGTAAATCATTCCTGTTAGCATTTTGCATTTGCGGCAATGGTGAATCATTCCTTTCAGCATTTTGCATTTGCGGCAATGGTTTGATAAACTGGTGAATGTCTGTGAGAATGTCAAGGGATGAATTGTTGGACATCAAGCCTCCATCCAGGAACTGTTTGTACGGATGAAAGTAGGACGGAGCAGCAGACGTGCAGCGGGCAACCTCCCGATGTAATGGTCTGAATAAAACAAAAACTCTTAGTGTAGCTTATTTATATGAGCTGCGCTCTGTGAAAAAGCGGTTTAATGCATGTGCGTATAGTGGCATCCCAGATTAGCCTGTGCAGTCCGCACAGACAAATTAGGGACGACACTTTCGACCTAACCTAGATATTTGTCAAGATGCGACTTTCTTTAAACGAAAAATATAATAAAAGCGGAAAGTGTCGTCCCTGATTAGCCTGTGCGGACTGCACAGGCATATCTTGGACGACACTTTACGCACATGCATTAAACTCCCCTTTTCACAGAGCACGGCCCATATTCATTTTAATAAAATGGGCTAGTTTGTTAATATATATATATTTTAACGGTTATATAATACTGTTAACTTCAACAACAAAGACGACAGCATTGGTATGTTCGTCAAAATACATGAGTTTATTCAGTAAAGAGCGTCCTCAATAAGATGTTGATCTTGGATTTTGATCTTAAATTTTCTAATCTTTTATGCGGATCATAAAAACACTTTATATTGGCGTTCGTAATATACAACCAACAAAAGGAGTATTTCCAATTGACCAGTTACATGTCTATTTTAAGTTTAGTCGTATGCAACATGCTAATAAAAATGACAGAGAAAATGACAGAGAGCGAAACTAAAGGCAAACGATGTCAGCAACCTTTTTTGTTTATGTTAAACACAAGGATTTTCCTGTTTCCTGAATATAAATAAAATAAGTTAATTTATGGGAATCACTTTGTGGTTCTGCGATTTGTTCACATTCATCCTATATATCTTCGTTTATTATCATGTAGGAACGAAACATATGAAGTTTCCACGGATCGTGATTCCCCTTCTACACTTGTTACCAGGACCCTGCAAGACGGACGATTTGTCTTAATCAACACTTTGTAAAAAAAAAATTAAATACATAATATAAACATGTGTAAGTGTGTTTGTTCAATAAAACGAGGTAATGTGATATTATAAAACAACAGTTTGTATTTTGTAAATATTAACTGATTATACCGTCAGAATTTATCAACAGCTTAATATTTAGTTGCAATACTTATTTATTTGGAGTGTTTTATTTACATGTATTCGTTTTCAACGGCCGGCACTGAAAAAGTGCAATTGCTTTTTAAAATTGTAAAACGTTTCCCCATTTCGAAACGTAAATGATACGGCGTTAATTAACAACGATGCACCATTATTGTTTTAATTTCTTGTATGTGCTTTGATGAGAGCGTACATCAAAGTTGTAAATAAAATGGGTTCCTACGTGCATTGAGCGTAGTATTGTTTTCCAAATACACAACAGTCATTTTCACATAATAAACATTATGTATTTAAATGATGTGAATTTTACAACATGTGCTATACGTTGAGTCTAGTTTATATGTGATATCACTTACAATTTGTTAATGCTTTTAAAATCAGATACTAAACGTATGGATTTCGTCTGCTTACGTGTTTAATTACTAAAATACGCGTTAGTACGTACCTTGGATACCTAATATCCGACATTACAGTTGCTTCACCAAACTCCTGCTTCAAAAAGGTTTCTAACGGTGAAGAATCGTACGGCCTTGAGCCGCTGAACACTTGATCCATTAGTCGCATGTACATCTCTTTAATGTGAGAGATTGGCTTGCCTAAAATAAGAATTTTGATCATAAGTAACAAACAGATCAAACACACTATGCATATCTCTAAAAAATAGTTGCAGTATCGTTTTTGATCCGTAGATAAACAGTAAGTTCGAGTTCTAATACATTGGAAATTAGAGCAACGTTCCGGTATGACAAAGATAACTGATAAAAAATATTTATATTATTATTGATATCATCAAAATTTATTGCACGTACACTGACAATAACGTTCATGCAAGAGCGTTCGAACTCGAGTCTCCGCATCTACCGATAACTGTGTTAGAATGTTTATGATTGTTACGAAGCTTTCTGTGGGAAAAACTGAAATCATGATGCTTGTCTAATCTTACCCGTGGCAATGCCCAAAGCAATTATCCCTCCAGTGCTTGTTCCGCCGATCCAGTCAAACATATCTTTGATTGGCTGACCTGCTTCCTTCTCGATCGCCTCCAAGATCTCAAGAATAATGAGTCCCCGAAGACCCTCACCATCCAGGGACAATACCTTGACAGACAGCAATAGCATACATGGATACCACCAAACATAGACTGAACACTTGACAAACTCAAAGTTTGTTGATTTGATTGAGCCTGTGGTACGCAAAACCACAAGTACAGAGCCTATTTGCAACAGATAAATACTCGCCAGGGTGTTTTGGTTGTTTAGTTGTCTTTTTCCGTTTAAACGCTGGATTTTACTGTAAATATTGCAGATAACACATTTACCTAAAACCACAAATTTGACAATATTACATTTAACAGTACTAGTATTAAATGGTAGTTCTTTCAAATATGTTTTCTCACCCTGTCCCGAGAAGCCATGGTCAGCCCTGAAATGTGTTCAAGAATGGGTTCAAGTTAAACGTTTCTGCACTATTGAAATAATTAAGAATGTTTCTGCACTATTGAAATAATTAAGAGTATTTCTGCATGATTGAAATAATTAAGAATGTTTCTGCACCATTGAAATAATTTAGAATGTTTCTACACTTTTGAAATAATAAAGAATATTTCTGCATTGTTGAAATTATTAAGGATGTTTCTGCTTTATTGAAATAATTAATAATGTTTCTGCGTTATTGAAATAATTAAGAATGTTTCTGCACTATTGAAATAATTAAGAATGTTTCTGCGTTATTGAAATAATTAAGAATGTTTCAACACAATTAAAATAATTATTGACGTTTCTGAATTATTGAAATAGTTTAGAGTATTTCTGTTCTATTTATTCAATTAAGAATGTTTTTGCGTTCTTGAAATAATTAAGAATGAAATAACAATTACAATAACACAAAATAGGCAAGAAAAATTATACATTAACGCCGAATTTCATAAAATGCAGCAAAGACAAATTAGCGCCCCGAGCCGATAGTGACGTACATATTTTTTCTACAATAACCGAAGCATTCGTCTTTGTATTAGGATCGGAGATAGTGTTCGTGTGTCGTAGGAATAGATATCGTTGCAGGAATTCAAAAAAACCGTTAAACTAAGTTTAGATTCAAATCGTACATGAATGGTATACATGCTGGCGAATTCGGCTGTACAGCCGTTTTCAATTTCAGAATTAAATATCTGGCTTATTTCGCATTTTCCGACACATGTTCTTCTTAACTTTTATTTTAATTTATATGGAATTATATATATAATAAGTTTTTTACACAGTTTATATAAATTCATAAATATTTGACAAAATCGTATATACCCGCTTTAAGTGTTACTGGTCTCGTTTATCAGTACTTGTCTCAATGTCTTATACCGAATAACTTCCGGTGCTCTCTTTTTTGTGTCTGTTAATAGGCGGATGGTCCAAAGTCGTCTTTACCATGGTGTTTCAATCATGTATACTCATGGACTGTATGTCTATTGTATATATTGTATCAACCAATCAACTAATATGTGGAAGTCATTTGAAGTGGACATACGGGAAGGGCTGATTGATAACTTACAGTTTCGAATGACCACCATATTTGATTCGCTGAGTTAGTGAGAAGAGGGATCGGAATATTCAGACTTTTTGTTCGCTGTTCGAAAAGCAAATAAGAGATTGTTTCACGAAAAATGTCGATACATTGCAAATATCAAATAATTCATAGGTTTATAGCTCACCTGAGCACAACGTGCTCATGGTAAGCTTTTTTGATCGCCGTTTGTCCGTCGTGCGTCGTCCGTCGTTCGTCTAGCGTCGTCCGTCGTCAATATTTTGTCTTGTGAACACTCTAGAGGCCATATTTATTGTCTGATCTTCATGAAACTTGGTCAGAACATTTGTCCCATTGATACCTCTGCTGAATTTGAAACTGGGTCATGCTGGGTAAAAAACTAGGTCACTAGGTAAAAAAACAAACCTTGTGAACATTGTAGAAGTCCCATTTGATGCCCAATCCTCATGTAACTTTGTCAAAATGTTTGTCTAAATGACATGTTGGTGGAGTTCAAAAATGATTCCGGTCAGTTGAAAAACATGGCCGCCA
Source organism: Dreissena polymorpha (assembly GCF_020536995.1). Lineage (NCBI taxonomy): Eukaryota > Metazoa > Mollusca > Bivalvia > Myida > Dreissenidae > Dreissena > Dreissena polymorpha. The sequence continues at coordinate 98,242,724 of NC_068361.1, read as the reverse complement.
GGGGGCGGGCAGTATACCTAATATGGCTTTAGAGAAACCTTGTGAACATTCTATAACTCACAATTTTTGCCCAATCATCATAGCACTTGGTCAAAACATTGGTTTGATTGATATCTCGGACGAGTTCGAAAATGGTCCAAATCGGTGAAAAAACATGGCCACTAGTGGGCGGGACAGTTTTCTCTATATGTATATAATGAAAACATGTGAACACTCTAGAAGTCGTATTTGTGGTCCAATCTTTATGAAATCTGGGCAGAACATGAGTTTTCTGGATATGACGGTTGAGTTTGAAAATGGTCCATATCAGTGGAAAAACATGGCCGCCAGGGGTAGGGGCAGTTTTCTCTATATGTATATAGTGAAAACATGTCTAGTTGTGATAAGCCATAATGTTAAAGAAAGATAACATGTACATACTTTCTAATAGTTAACTAATAGTTAACTCCCTTGTATAAACCTGGGACTTCTTTCATAAAGTGTGGTGTACATAAATTTAATAAACCTATGTCATAAAATAACTGTACATGTACTTATGCACTGTAGAGCCTTATCTGTGATCTTTACTGATAAGCCAAATTAACCTACTGTGTTTTGGTGCATTTAGCATACTACTGTGCTATGAAACGTTTTCCATGGCAACCTTGTTATTTGGCATTTTGTAAATTAGAAAGGCTCTTTTGATTGAAATAATTTTTGTAAATTCTTCTGATTGTTTACATTTGAGTCACTGGAGTTTTCCACTCTCCATAAATTGTGTTCTTTAGATTAAGTTAGACTTTTTTAAATAAACTAAATTTTTGAAGCAACTAGACTTACAGTAACTAATATTTATATCAGTTTTTTTGACAGATTGTGAACTTCTTTTTACATTCATTAAGGTATTTGCTGTATTTGTTCATTTAATGATGCATAGATTCTTTAGACTACAGTTAGTTATTCTCATTAAAGCTGCTTTGGTTTTCACTTATAGATTAATTCTTTGAGTGTATTCAGGCGTATCTGACTGGACGCCTTTAGTTAATTGAATTACAACCAGTAAGTGTGTTAGAAATAAGCGTTCTTTAACGAGACTCGAAAATATTTCCGTATAACAAAGGTGCTCAAAATGTTACATAACTCGTAACCGTCCCGTGACTGGTTCACTTGCGTAAGCAAACGAGACAGCACTACCATAGTTGTTTATAGCAAAACATTATGAATACTTTAGTCACATTTTTAGTTCAATATGAATGACACTTGCTAATCTTCACACATGGTGACAATCTTTATGAGCATAATATTTTTTGCTCAAGGTGAACTTATGTGATCACCTTTTGACAATTGTCTGTCTTCCGTTGTGCGTCATGAATACTTGCTTTGTTAACACTGTAGAGGCCACATTTATTGTTGGATGTTCATGAAACTTTGTCAGAAGATTTGTCCCAATAATATCTTTGACGAGTTCAAAAATGGTTCCAGTCTGTTAAAAAACATTTCCTCCATGGGGCCATTTGTTGTTCATTCTCCATGAAACTTGGTTACAGCATTTGTTCTATTGGTATCTTGGGCTGCACAGAACAGGTCATTTCTTTTTATCTCAGGTAAGCGACTTTGGGCCTTTAAAGCCCTATTGAATAGACTTGTTGGTGATTGAATTATGACACTCGTTCGTGGTTGGTTTTGACTGTACGTGACCTTCTTTTTAGGGCTAAAGCCATGTTTTCTGCTCAATTAAGCTGTAAAAACAGGACTTCATAATTCAAAGAAAGAATTTATGTATATAATAAACGATAGATATACACACTTGCATTTTTAAATAAGTTTTGTTTACGACGTGTTTCTTTTTAGTTTCGTCTTGTTTCGCCATAATGCTTTTCGGACCAATGGACCGTCCTGCCTAGAATCAAAAGACAATTGAGCCAAAAGGTGGGTAATACAACTTTTAGCATTGATTATTAATTATTTTAAAACTATTTTAAGGGTCGCGACTTTAAAGAGATATTAAAATTTATGATTTAATATTATACAATTATTAAGAAATATTATAAATGGAATAAATGAAATAGTCTCAAAAGTCGTACAAATGTATTGGTCTAATAACCTCGCTACTATTATGAGCCCACATTCCAATTTACTGGGTAGTAACAGTAAAATAGTGCTCACTCAAAATAATTAAATGAATAAGTAGATCAGATCGTCATTGACCATTTTATATTTATATTTCATTCAATCATTATAAAAATAATTTTTTTAAATGATTTTTTTTCTATAAAACCACAAGACTCAGGTCTTAAATAATTGGCAACAATTTATACAGATGTATGTAACAATTAAATCTGAATATCTTTTTTATGTTACAGAGTCAGAGGTTTTATATCTGTGTGTAACAGTGTATGGTGGTCCTCTATAAAGTATATTAAAAATGTCAATAAGGCGGCCCCGCATATGGGTTCCTTAGATGTATATACTAAAAACTTCTCTGAAACCGTAAGGCTAAGGGGTTTGGTGTTTGGGCATGTAAACTGGTACGGTGGTCCTCTACCGAGTCATGCTCCTGAGGTAAAAAAAGACCACGCTCAAGGTACACAAGATTTATATAAATGTATAAAGAAAATAACTTTAAAAATCTTCTTCTCTGAAACCACTAGAATCAAGGGTTTGATATTTGGTGTTAAATCACGTATTGTTGTCATCTATCAAGTGTTTTCAAAGCATGCATATAGGGTTAAAAGCAACTTAACCCTGAGAAACACAAAGACACAACCATTCATAGATTAACTGCCTAAACCTTTTTGTAGAATTGCTGATTCAAAATTTACCATTTTTCTCTGCATTTAAGAGTTATATTTCGCTTTCGCTTAAATATCATTTTTAACGTCGTTGACCTTTAACTGCAGAGAAGCGTTACGCATTGAATATTTTGAAATAACATTTAAGTCTCAAAAGTTAAAATTATTACCGAATAAGGCATGATTAAACATTTGACCTTTGGCAACTGTGATATTTGACATAGGTGCATGGCTCGTGCAAGCCACACTTCTTCTCAGCAGGCTTGGTTCTTAATCTAAGTTTTTAAAACATGTCAAAAAATGCCAACATTTAAACTACCGATCACAAATTTAAATCTAATAAAGCTGGCATCAAAATTTAAACAAGGACAGGGAACGGGTAAAGAGCATGTTTGTTGTTTATATTTGGTCTTATTTTCAATATAGCATTGAAATATAATGATATCAGTTGCGAATGCAGTATGTATATACTTCTTGTCATAAAGCGGGGGGAGAGAAAATAGGATATTAATGTATTGTGACACCACATGACTAAAATATAAATCTAAGTCAACTACAAAAAATTCGCATAAGATCTTGTGTGGATTGTTTCAGACTGTGTCACAATGGTAAGTAAACAATATCTATCTTACAAATAGTACTCTTTACCGGCGGTTTAATAAAAGAAACAAATCTTAAAGTTCATAGTCACACGATGTTATTGTTTAGTTTAGTATGTGATTCACACATCACATGCTTGCACTTACATACTTAATTTTATGAATAGAAAAGATGGCTAAAATCTGTCTAACACTTATAGATCTCATGCAGTGGGTTGATGAGCAGGCGGGTTTATATACTTAAACACTTGAACTCGATCTACAAAACGCCCTTTATCATTTTGAGGTGGTTGTGGTTGAGAGAAATAAATCTTAGATTTTTTTACAGTTATTTTTAAGAGAACACCACAATATCTATTAGTAAATGTCATTTTGATTTTACAAGTTTTAGCTTAAAAATCAATATTTTTAATGAATGTTCTTCATATTGAAATACTTAAACCTTAAATGATATTAAGTATGTTACTATAAGTGTAGACGAACGTAATGAAGTTTGATGATATACTAAATCCAAGAAGTCGGTTATTTCAAATTGTGTCAAAGAAAATATTATTTCCTGTATCACCTATGTTTGAAGGTTCATGGACATCTGCTCTAAACAAAATTAAATACATCTACAATGTGCGCCAGGTTTATCTCAAAGAGGGAAACAGAAACATGAATTAATTACGATGGTCATAAGTAGGCACAACTGTTCATGTATCAAACGGATGTAACACACAGTGTTAGTGAAAGACGAACCGGAAAACAAACGGAAGCAAGCAATCGATAAAATATCATTTTAAAGAATGCAAGGTGCATCAAATATCAATTAAAAAGTTTAAAAGCAGACAAAGCGAGCATTGAAGGCCCATTATTAATAATTTATGAAAACCAGCGCAACATTATTAAAGTAAAAAAGTCATTCAAATGATTCTACAAAACTTTCAAGTATGAATTGTTCATAGTCAATATCATTGAGACACAAGAACATCAAACAAATGTATGCGCTTCTGTCAAAGTATGTGCTATCCATAAGCATTTGAACAAAGAAATGAGGCAATATTCTCATTCAAGTTTAACCGACCCCATTTACCTGACATTATTTGCAACATAATGCTCGACTTCATAGTAAAAAAGCTGCCTAAAATATGAGCCTTGTTCTGGAAAACTGAGCTTAATACATGGGCGTACATTGTTATCCAAAATAAGTAGCTGCATTCCGCTCTGGCAAGTCAGGGACGACACTTTCGTGTAGGATACACACTGCCTTGTAACGAACCATACCATTAAAGCGGAATATGTCTGTTAATATGGTAGCCACTTAACTTAACTAAGCCTGTTTTTCCCAGAGCGGCGTTCATAAGATAGCTACTTTAAATATGATTGAAATAAAGCAAGAGATCTTGCACGGCGATAAAAAAATGTACACTTACGAATTAATAATTATAAATTACTCCCTTATTTATAAAATGCGCAGATGCACCGTGTTAGGAAGTTATATACACAGTTTTATCAAGTTGATATCACATGCCAACAAGAGAAATGTCAAGATCCTTCAGAATTAGACCAAAAGTGGTTAACAAACTTCGTGTGCCGTGTATGGGTTTGAATAAACGTTTGACTATAACCCACACATGCGTTGCTTTTAATTGTGAAATACCTGATTCAAATTGAACCACCAAGGACACATATTGACATAATATCCGAAATAATATGCATTTTCTATTTATTATTGGTGTATTTTACAAGTGTTGTTTGTTAAAATAAAAATCAGCAGACTTTCAATCGAATGTGCACTTTCGTAAATATTCTCATTTCAATAAAAATGAATACTATTGGACCAATTTTTTCCAGTTAATAAGTTGGCACCGATTATCAATCGCCAGCCTGTCGGGATAACCTAGTTTCCGGCCGATGTTTTAATAAGGTTTAGGATCAGGGTGCTTTACATTCTCGGGCGTGCGTTATTTCAAGTGAGTGGTTTGGCAAATTTAATTCCATCTGTCCGGAAAAAAGCTATCAAACAGTTACGACCTACCGGGCACTGGCCATCCGTTGGCTGCTTGTCGAGCTAACATAGTTTGGGACCTAGGTGTTTTTTAGTTTAAACGTCAAAGGAGTGTACATACATGCTCATGGCTTGTGTAAATGAATTATTTCGGAATTGTAAAGGCACTTTTCTAACAAACGAGAGTTATCGCCCGATGGCGACCTAGTGCAAGCAAACCATTGATCGCTTATTTTTTTATGTAACTGTTTCTAATACGACGGTGGCAAAGCAATCTATACAGCTTAATATTGCAGTTTTATCTATTTCAGTTCTAGAATTTTCGTGCAACACGTGTGGGTTCATTTATAACAACGTTACGTAAAATACTTTGTGTCAAAATGTCTTTCAGTAAGTAGGTTGTAGGATTCAACTGACCTTTAAAAAGTGTTGATACATTTGTAAAGCTTTTAATACATATATTTAATTTATTCCAGAATAGACGGTCGAATTATTCTGTCTGTAAAGTTTGCATATGAACAAAGTATTTATGTCATTAGAGATAATTAGCCAAAAATATTCTGGTAGTATTTTTCTAGTTCAGATATTCATTGCGGTCAAAGAAGAGATGTACTATGAAACCCCTTTAATTTGCGCTCTTTGTTTTCTAAAGGTTTTGGCGAAACCATCAATATATATTATACGTATTTGACGTTAGCTGAACAGTGTGTTTTGGTAAAATGTAAAACAATCGGTTAATGTGCCTTGTATATTATTAATCTTACTTCTCGTGCTTCGAATGATGAGATGAAAGACAGATATACAATCTGTATTTTAGGGATATGGGTTGCGCTCAATGTCACCGGAAATCATCAGAAGAAATCGTAAAGAAACCGTGTATACAATAGGTAAACATGCGTTGTCTGTACAAAGTTAACGAAATACTGCTGGCAAAACACGTAGAAGAGTGACCGTTGCTAAGTTAAATTAATGTATATAAAGTATTTAGTTGTAAACAACGCGTGTGACATATAACACTAATAGCATAAAACGTGTAAAGCATTAAATTAAATACGGATGTACGAACATTTTGGTGGATGTGAACTTCTCACATCTTACATAAATATCGACTGATTTCCTGAATCAATGGCGTTATATCGTTACCAATTGAGTAAAAATTTAATAAGTGAAAACGATTCGTACATGCGACATGGCATGCGGTCTAGAGGATCGTAGGGGTTGTTAGCAATAAACACTGTTGCGAAAGGTTTGACAGATGTTGATCTTGATAAGTCGAAAAGAATAAGGATATGATTAAAACAGCAACATACAAACACAACAAGATAAACACGCCCCTGTAATGTCACCAAATACCATTAAATTTGCAGTGGGATATTATGATTTTTTTATTGATTTTTTAGAATAAATGTACTAAGTTAGTAAAATAAAATGCTTGACGTAGAAATTTAAAGCGGTGTTAAATCTTGAAATTTTAAACTGTGAATTTTAATCCTATAAACTTTGTGACTGGCAAAATGTATCCTTAAGTTTCCCTGCTTTTAATTACAACAGGGCACGTCCAAGCACGCCCTCCATGAAACTCAAACCTTTGACCACCTGCTCTAGTAGCGAATATACGTTGACACAGATATGGCATGTTCTTGTTTTTATTTGTGTCGTTACCATGGTTAAGTTACTCGTTTTCATGACCTAATGTGCATGTTCGTGAGAATCATACTAAATTACATTATTGTTCTGGACATAGAATGAAACTCATGTCGTATCTTTCAAAACTAAATAAACAAACGTCATTTTGATAAGTATAAAGTATTTGTTTGCTTATTCTCTTTGATTTGGAATCGACAGACAGTTACCTGAATACGCTACTCATTTTGTAACGTTTACAGGTACACAGCAAAAGGACAGCAAATAAAAAACAAAAAAATGACATGTCGCGTTTTTTTTTTATCTGATTCGTATGTGGCGTGTTTTATTACAGTTTAAAAAGTAAATATTTTTTTGTTATTGCATGTATGTTTTAAATATGCCATTTTATGTCAAAACGATCATTTTTGATTTGACTACAGACCGGACTACACAACTGTCGCATCGACATCATCAAATATTGAGTGTATTTTGAAGTGAAGTCTTTATGTAAGTGCACTAGCATAAAGACTGGTCATGCCACGCTTACACATGATATTAACAATTGTTTATATTTTTGTTTATTTTAAGTTTTTGTAACGCCTGTTTCAAATTCTGTTTTCTTGGACAATATTTTCGATTTTTTTTTCCATCTGTATCGCTATTATTCGTTGCCATTTTGCATATGCCCAGAAACACCTCAGAGCAAATATGTTTAACGGCGTTATAAATATCATGATGGAAACGACATATTGTTCCTTTGCGTTATTTTAATAACTTACCTTGGAAGTAATACGGAATGTTATGAAATACATTTGAGGTACATTCGCTATAACATGTGTTTCGAATTAATACCAAGGATTTCATATTATGTACACATCCCAGTGTTTATAGTTCCATTCAAAATGACCAAGTGGTTTCAAAGTAATATTATTTCAGTGATTTATTTGTATCAGGTTTTCGCAACATTTCAGTTATTTGATAACAGTCATGTAAAATCAATTTAGTAATTAAAATTTATATGCCGGTTAAATCTTTCTAAAATATTTTCTATTGCAAAATGGTCGATCAAACCAACAAAATGTAGACATGGGTAGACGATTCTTCAAAGAGGGACATACATAGTGGAACTTATTTAATTTAAGTTAAGAACAAGACGCTAATTTCAATAATGTATATGTATATATAAATTATTAATTTTAGTCCAATGTATGATAATTTCAAACAATTGATTATTTAAATGTATTTGTATTTATCAAGTTACATACAACTGTAAATGCATTAGTTCCGTTTTGATTTCAGATCCCAGATTCTAGTCATTGAGTGTACTACAGAGATTTATGATGACAGCAACCAACGACACCTTTGCTTGGTGAATGTTTGTACTATTGACATCATTATGCCTATTTGGTAAAGATTCACCGTTTTTTCAATACCGTGTTTTCCTGCTAGATTGGTAAGGCTTTGGAAGTTCATGGGGATGCTAATATATTAAATAACACGGCGTTTTTGTTTCTAGCAGTTTATATTTCTGTTCCAGGGAATTGGTACGTTAACCAGTCGAAGTCGAAGTACATTTATTTGTAATGGTAACCCCTGTACACTTTGTCCGTGAGGAGAAAAAAGAAATAGTGGCCAGGACAGCCAATTGGTGGTACTGGCTTTTATTGTGTATATATCAAATAAACGTCTGAAATGTGTATAACAGTTATTTAATGGAATATAGTTGACTATTAACATATCGGTTTATACAAAATATGATATAATAAATAAGTTACTTATTAACAACCCTTTTTACAGAGTGCTTGAGAAGTCAACTCTAACTAAGTCATTAAGCATAAAACTTAAGAGTGAGAAAAATACGGCTGTTCACCATACTCTATACAGCTTTACACATCTCAATGTCACGAACATTTATTTATTATATGATACGTATTCTTGTTCAGAAAAATAAAACTATCATTATTTATTTTAGAACGACAAACGAATACATCGATACATGTAAATCATTAAATATTTAATGCAATTATAAACTTACGATATGTAAGTAAAGAAAAAAATAAAGCCAAATGTTTTTATAGAAAACACTTACACACATTATATGAACAGTATATGACTGTATATGGGTATTGGAAATTATTTCATGTACTATGCACTTGTTCTGCATTTTAGTTAAAGTTTAGCTTTTTTTTCGAAAAAAAAACAACAACAACATTTTATTACATCAACATAATTATTCACTTGGGATAAGCAATAATTTACATGATTTCATCACACTTTTCACCTTTTTTTTTAAGTCAGTGAAATTTAATGAGCAAACTGTTTTTTACTTTGGATCAGAGTCACCAGTGCATAACATGACTATTGAATCATAGTGTTCTCCTAACACTGAGGATGCTTTACCAAGCAGAGTCGCATACTATGTAACATTGTTACGTGGTTGTTGAACGGTGGTGTTTGATGATTCATAACATGAACTCTCAAGTTTTCCTACTAGCATTGCGACAGCATACAATGTCCGCTCCCTTCTGTCAGTGGCACACACCATAGCACCGCTGTCACCATGTTTGCAGAACGACTCACCCTCGTTTCGATCATTAATTGTTTTCAACAGGCCATTTGGCGCTTCTAAATCGACAGCAGAGATTGTCCCTTAACCAAGAGACGTTTTCGCTCCCCATATATAAACTGGAGCTCCTACCCATTCTTTGTATTCTTTATTGTCAAGTAATTGCCCATGCATCTCCTTTCCTGTATCTGTTTTGAAACGGGTATTACACGTGTGTTTATATTCTTCATATATATCAATTGGAAGGATATCAAACAAATTATTCTGATGCATAGTTGTCATTTCTCCAATGATTTTGTCATCAACACGAAGGTATACATGTCCGCCTTCTCTATTAGCATTTGCTACGTGCAGGGAAATATGTGCACCGACTTTTCTATATTTCTGTTCCCCTATCTTATCTGTTATATAACTGGGCGGAGGAATTTGATGGAATACTCTGTGCAAAACCACCAAGTGTTCCATAATAAAGACAGTCTCCAAAGGAAATGGAATTTGTTAACTTACCATAAACTAATATGGCATCAACAGTTTCTTCACCAAGGAGTTGTTTTACTAAAAGTGTGATTTGTTCGCTGTCCGCCGTGTTATTAAGAAGGACTTCGATATATCCATTATTCTTCGAGGAACCATTTACCCCTTCTATTTAAAGTAGTCTGCTGATAATCTAAAATAAACTAAATATATGCGTTGACACAATTTCGTGTGTTATGTAAACAAGAATGTATTGCCGAAGCAGCCCTTATATTAGGATATTTTTGTGATTACATTATAATATTTTTGTGAAACAAATATTTAAAAAAAGGAGGTTGCATTTTTAATAAATGATACGAAAGCCATTTAAATATTTTTGAAACAGTTTTCTTTATAATAGAATGTTAATATTTATAATAAAACAGAAATGTATAAAACTTGAAAACACAAGCTCATCGTTGTGTTTGTAACCATACAAGAACGCTTAAACTTACTATATATAGTAAATATATTAATATACCATACGAATCTATACATTTATGGACATTAATAAACCCTTAAAATCCGATTTGGACAAAATATGTCATTTGGACGAAAATGTGCATGAATGGAAAATAGAGTTGTTAAACAAATGTTGTCCCGTGTGAACAGGGAGCAGTGCCAAAATGGTTCAAGGTTTTATGAAAACGTAATGGACCACTTGGTAATGCAACGTCGAATACCCTTCGCGTTGTAATACGTTGTTACTAGGGCTCCAAAGGATTACAGACTTTGGGTCTGGTCGGCAGGTCAGTATTAAAAAAAATCGATGTTCGGGTCTTTGCGGATCAGGATTTAAATAAGTTTATAACAAAATTATAACTCCTTTTTATATTTTGCGCTTTCAATTATTGGACTGTTCGCCAAGAAAGAAATATAGAGAGTAAATCTATTAAAAGTATTATAATTAATAGTGAATAAGTAATTAATCAACAAATAGGTAAAATATTGAAGCACGAGCATTTAATGAAATGTCCACAAGATAGTTGAAAATAAAAGCTACTATTGAAGTTAGGATTTAAAGGGGCCTTTTCACAGATTTTGTCATTTTTTAACTTATTCATTAAATGCTTTATATTTATAAATGTAAACATTGGATCGTAAAAGCTCCAGTAAAAAATCAAGAATAAAATTAAAAAAAGGAAAAGAACATTGCCCGGAGCAGGTTTCGAACCAGTGACCACTGGAGTCCTGCCAGAGTCCTGAAGTAAAAACGCTTTAGCCTACTGAGCTATTCCGCCGAGTACACATACTGGACGTATTTTATACCTTATATAAGCAATCTTCGTAGTTTCACAAAATTTAACGACAAAAACAGAACTCTCCAAATTATTCAATCGTTTCGCGTTGCAACGCTTTATAATTTTTAGGTTTTAAAATCGTCAAAAGATGCATATAATGGCTATATTACACCATGGTAAATGTTCAGTATTACTGTTACCTCACAAATATCATAACTAAAACGAAAATGTGCGAATCTGAAACAACTTTTTTCAATTTTGTCAATTTACCAAAGCGTGAAAAGATCCCTTTAATTACATTAAGGGCATTCATTAGACATCATTTACTAGCTTTAAAAAAGTTAAAATCAAAGCAATTGAATATTCCGTTACTTTTATTAAAACAACGAATTAACAAATTCATGTTTGCTGTATTGCCGTTAAAAGTTTTAAGTCGATATCCACGTATATTAAAAATAGTTTCCTTTGAGAAATTCGCAATGTGATTGTAAACAATATTCGTGACATTTTCAGATACTATATACCTCGATGTTTATGAGTTGTGTGCGTGTATAATCGTTGGAATGAAAATAATGCTTGAAATGATTGAGAAGACTTTTTACTGCATTAAAAAAAATATATCCCCACATTATTTCATTATCTTTCGTGAACTAGCGACCCTACCCGGTATCGTTGGCAAAAACGTTTTCCGAAATACGCGGGTATTTTTCTCGACACGAAAATCCGATAGTGATCACTTTATTACGTTTTCTTTCCAGATTATCAGGAGATGTTGTAATTTTGCATGTTGATTACGGATCTATCTTGCAAATAAAGTTATACATTAAATAAGAATAAAAACACAACAAGGTATTGGTACTCCACTTATTTTGTATGTCAATCTTGCGTATGCATAAATGTTCTGCAATTGTTTTCTTGCTCAATGTCTGAAATTATTTTGTCTGTTAATAAAATATGCAATTGGCTGCATTAATATGAAAGTAACCTAACACTATATCACCTCATTAGAAGCCCATAAACCATCAAAATCAACGAATATTTCGTATAATATTTCGAAACTAAAATGAAATATACTGTGCACCAAAAAAAACAAAAGCGAGCATTGTGTATCTCTTTAAATCTATGTTACCACACCACGTTGAAGTTTTGGCTATGGCTATCAGGAACACTGTTTTAATGGGTTAACTTTATTTTAAAGAAACATATTACGAAACATGCGTTGATTTGATTTTGAGTATTTAAGTTACTCTTAATCAAATGCACAACAGTATAATTTTTAGCGTATCACGTGAATATAGAAAGTTATAAGCGTAATGTAAAATAAAAAGTAGACACCTTCACTTGAGGTTAAAACATTGTTGAAGAATTTAAAATGCAACTGTTCCGCCCCGTTGCCCAGAGCTAAATGGAGTTTGGGAGTGACAATTTAAAATAGATAATGCAAACTTTAATGAAATGCAACGGGCACGAAAAATGTTTCGCTATAGATAAGTAAGTCACAGGAGCAAAAACCGCATTTTTGACAGTGAACATTTTAAACGAAATTTCGTTAACATGTGGTCAGTTTGATCGAAGACATGATTCCAAACACACCCGCATACATTTCCCCCAAACCCACGTACTCACTCAACCGCACACACCGTCGTCATTTTCGAACCCACCAATCCCTACTTTTCCCTTCACACACACACATCCGAATATATTCTCAACTCGAATGGTAGCTACCATGTTCCTCCACTCACATACTCATTCATACACATATTTTCCGTGCAATTTCCATATATGTTTATGCACGGAAACAATAGTCCGTCAATGTTTTATAAAGGACAGACGAGGAACATCGATTAATATCGTAGTCGATGAGCATTTATTCTCCGGATTGTGTACTGGTTTGCTGATAATGACTATTAACCGAGTGTTGTAACTCTTGAGAGTTTGACACCGTTTCAAAAGGCTGATTCTTCTGTATTATGCATTAAACATTATTTCATGATGTTCACTTTAATGCTCAAAAGAATCCACACATGCAAGGGCATTTAACTTTAATATTCAAGAAATTATGCAATTTATTGAACAGTTAACAGTTGAATGGGGCATATAATTTCAAGCGTCAATTCAGGATATCATCACATTTCCAATACGCCATCCAAAATCATGGTCATACGATGCAACACTGAACCAGATAAACTTTGACTTGATGATTTGATTTAAAGATGTATAATATGAGTAATAAATATTCATACAAACCTGTAATCAAACCACTGTGAATGAACAAAAACTGTCACGTGACCACAAAAGTCAACGTCAGTAGTCATTTTATGACAACAAACAGCCGCGCAAGGAAGGTTTTTTCCTATATCTTTGCTGATCATCCTCTGACTTTCACACGACCTAGTGCACGCAATATGGCATGCATACAGCTTTCGATCGGTATATCACGCGTTTTGTGTGTTGCTCTGGTTTTCGAGAACACTTCGGCGCAAATTTCCATTTAAGAAGCAAACGTCAGTAGTAAAATTTCAAAGATTCAGTGTTCTCGAAAATTAACCATCACAGAACTGTCTATGCTTTACCGGACGAACATATATTACATGTTATTATATGTTTATGCATAAACAAACAAAAATATCTACCAGATATTAAATAATCGTTTAAAGAGTTAAACGTCAGTAGCAAAAATATGCAAACTTTGTGTCGTATGAACGAATCTGCGTAAAACTCAATTAAGATTCACATTGTAAATCGAATCATTCCTGTCGTAAGTTGTCAAAACGAAAGTACGGTTGATATTCAAAAGCATTATATTTCTCTTTCCGGGATATTTTTTCAATATGTTGATGCTGCATTAACGAATATACGTGTATATGAAGTAAAAACACCAAAAATAAACAACGGTTGCGATAGACACCTATAAACTGTTAGATGCACATAATATCACTTTAACATTAGTTCATTTTTTGTTGTTGCAGAATTTATATACGTCGTGCATTAATTTATGACATCAATCTTAACTAGTTATATCTAATTTAAATCTAAATTAGCATAAATTATATTGTTTCACATGTTTTTTATTAAATTAAACGCTTGCATTTATTCGGCTACTGCCGTTTGCATATTTTTGCTACTGACGTTTGCCATTCCTAAACGTACTACTGACGTTTGCCATATTTGTTTTCACTCTTTAAACGTTTATTCAAAATATGGTAGATATTTGTGTTTGTTAATGCATTAACATATGTAATATTTGTTCGTCCGGTAAAGCATAGACAGTTCTGTGATCGTTAATTTTCGAGAACACTGACTCTTCGTAATTTTACTACTGACGTTTGCTTCTTAAATGGACCTTTGCGCCGAAGTGTTCGCGAAAACCAGAGCAACACACAAAACGCGTGATATACCGATCGAAAGCTATATGCATGCCATATTGCGTGCACTATGTCGTATGAAAGTCAGAGGATGATCAGCAAAGATATTGATGATCTTCAATGCAGCCGCTCTTTTACCCGACGCGATGACTTAGTTAAATAATTTAACAAATATTTGTGAATCATATATAGCCTCTTCCGATATTATGAATATGGAGGAATTAATACGCATAATCACACTAAAGTTTGAATGTGTAAACAATTAAATGATCTGCTTAAAACAAAAAGAAAACATTTACATATATATGTTTAATAGTGTAGGATAAGGTTTAAATTTAGTAACAATTATTTTCGTGGTGCCCGGCTACCAAGTGTCCAAAAGCCCCATGGGGGACTTAGGCTCATCCAGCTGCCGATCTACAAATGTATCCTCCTGACAGTGGAACGTGAATCCCCGAAACAAACATCCCCTAAACCTTATATCGACCGGTCAAATTGTGAAAATGGTGACAAATTACCGATAACAATATGCCGAATTTCACGTTAGCAAAACATACAACAAAAAATCCATGCATCCGTTGTAAAAATGGACAACGTAGGATTCCATATTTTTAAGCTAGTTAGCGAACTTGACTTTTGTGTTACGGGCACAAACATATCTGGAGATAGTCAGGTGAAGATTCGATGGAAAGGGAATGCGTAAAGAGAGTTGAATCGGCAAATTTGACATTTTTGTATAAAAAAGGGCAGTAACTCTGAAGCGCCTGGCTTCGGCTGGTTCTCAACTTGGCATCCATTTCACGGCGACGAACATTTGTAGAAGGTTTGGTATAGATTCGAGTAAAAAGCGTAAACGCCGAATTCGCATTTTTTATAAATAAAGGGCAACAACTCTAAAGTGCCTGGTGCGAATTGGCTGGTAATCGAACTGACTCCCATTTTATGCCAGCAAACTTTAACATACATAAACTGTGAATATTCAGTGCAAACTTTATGAGTACGAAAAAGTAAAAGCCGAATTTTGCATGTTCTGTTTAAACAAATGGCAATAACTTTGAAAAGCATAGTGCGATTTGAATGGTAATAGGCCATGTCCTAATAGGGGTCTCCATGCACCTCCCCTGGGATTAATTTTCACCTATACCAAGTTTTAACTAACCGGTCTGGTCTTTGGAATTGAACTAGTAATTGAATGGCAATGTTACAGCAATGTGACAACAAAGTCGTTCAAAATAGACAACAATGTAACATTGCCATGCAACTACTAGTTCAATCCCAAAGACCAGACTGGTTAATTAATCAAGAGGATCTTCTCAAATACTCACTAACTACTGTGCCGTTTAGCATTGGAACTGCTGATGGGTTTCTGGCCAAAACTGACAAATCGAAAGGTTTAAAACACGTCACTGAAGGGACTGATCATGCAGCTAGTCCAAAAGACAAGACATTAGTAATAGAAGATGGTAATGCCTTGTTTCATTCGATGAAAGACAACCTGTCAAATTTTAAACACATTTCTGAAAAACTATTTAACATGACACCAAAGAAGACGGATGTCATATTTAGTACAGACATGTGCAAGCAAGGGTCTGTCAACTGTCAAAGCAATGGAAAGGAAACGTCGCGGGTGTGGAGAAAAACTTCTGGTGAAAGGCGAAAACACCAAATAACCGGCAGACTGGATGAATTTCCTCACAAAGGACGAGAAAAAGAAACAACTTGTGAAGATCATGTGCTAGTCATGGGAGAGCGATGAAAATGCAAATAAACTAGAGGGCAGGAAAGTGATTTTGGTTTGTGAAGGAGACGCCTTTCAGTTCACAACAAGAGATGGAGAAATCACTGAAAAGACAATTATTGAAGACCTGAAATCGACACAAGAGGAAACCGACACTAGAGTAATTATGTATGCCGTGTATGGGAAAGAA
This sequence comes from Dreissena polymorpha, assembly GCF_020536995.1. Lineage (NCBI taxonomy): Eukaryota > Metazoa > Mollusca > Bivalvia > Myida > Dreissenidae > Dreissena > Dreissena polymorpha. Next base: position 98,226,125 of record NC_068361.1, on the reverse strand, counting down.
CAGGGTTACAACACTATTCAAATTCGAACTCCTGACAGTGACATATACTTCATAAATTTGTACTACATTCAATTATTTGATGGTTGCAAGATACTTTTTGACACTGGTGCTGGCAATCATTGAAAAATGTTTGACATGAATGAAGTAACTACGGGATTACCTGAATAGTTTAGATCATCACTTTAAGGTATACATGCATACTGCAGTTTTGACACAACAAGCGCTTTCAAAGGAAAGGGGAATATCAATCCTATTAAGTTGATGGAAAAAAGGCAACGAACCGTTGCTCCAATCGCTGCTTTAGGAAATACCTGCACAGTTGCAGATGAAGTAGTGGGTGAATTTGATATATTCACGTGTGTCATGTATTGGAATGCTAGAATTGACTCGGTAGATTAATTGCGTTTTCTTAAAATAAAGGAGGTCTCTGGTGATAACATAAATGCGTCAAAGAATGTCGACTTGCCAGTGTTGCGTCCCTGTAAGCAATGTCTCCTGCAACACATCCGTAGAGTGAATAGTCAAGTTGGCATATGGAAAAGGTCACACATACCCGATCCAGATATACCACTTGCAACGGAAGGACATGGATGTACAAAAAACACTGATACAGGCCTGATTGAACCTCTTTGGATTGATGGAAATATACTCCCGCCTCTTATTGTTGATGGAGGACATGACAAATGCACTTAAAGAAGAAAATGACAGTGCTGAAAGTGATACTCAAACGGAAAGAGTTGGCGATGAAGACAGTTAAACAGTATATTTAAATTAAAAGAACAAGTAAAAGCAGCAATGAGCAACTAAATAATTAATAGGAAGTGATTATGTTATTTTCATTGTCTTTTATGTTTACCCCACCCACTTTTCGGGGCGTGTTAAATCTATTTAGCTTCAAGAAATGTCCTTTAGATCGCTCTTTTTGAATGTCTGCAAGTAGTGGCTTATGCTGACATTCACATATTTACTGAAAACAATCTGCACTTAAACTATTTAAGTCTTTATAGTGATATTTGTCTATTTTTTCCCGATTTTGTTAGTTTCTCATCTCATTTATGAATATGCACATGAGATAAATACATAATTTGGTCTTTAAAATAAAGCACAATGTGAAGCCTTTGTTAAAACACTATTTTGTTTGTGTCACGATAAGATATAATATAATAATGATGTGATATAGTCGCCCTGGTCCGTTTTCCAATTTTAAGTGGCGGTTGCCATGGAAACTGGTTAATATGAACACTTTCAATTGAGTTTATCTTTGAGGACAAGTGAACAAATTAACTTACTTGAGTCACTGAACGAATTGGTATAGGTGAAAATTAATCCAAGGGGGGGGGGGGTGCATGGAGACCCCTATTAGGACACGGCCTACATATTTTATTGTTTATACTTACTTTTTGTCACGAAATAAGTAAGATATTTTGTTTTTTCTTTGTTCATGAACAGTTGGTCATGTGTTTAATCACATCCTGATGTCATAACGTCTTCCAGTACAATATCTATCAAACAGAATGATAGTTTAGATAATTGGCATATTTGAGGTTATTAGCATCTTTAAAAAGTGTCAATTGGCGTCACGACGAGATTGCAGTGCAGGTAGATAAAAAATCGATGGAAGTAATAATGATGCAACATTTAACTACAAATAGTTAATCCCTCAATTAATTCTAATGACAACAACCGCGAGTCGTTTATCTGCAGTCAACTGGCCCATGCTTCCCACCCAGGAAAACCTTTTTATACAACTTTCACAAAAAAGGAAATATTTCATAGTCCACATCGTCGGATACCCACGACTAATTCATTCCGTTACTCTTTAGCATTAGCCGTGGGACCATATAAGCAATACCTTAACTGTAACCATTAAGTAGACCAACGAAATCGCAGTTTACAAAAGAATTTCGCTTTGGAGGTGTTAATGCTTCGCCTGGATAATTGCAATTTGATACACCAAGCTTTTCCATCCACCTGTCCGAGTGCTTAAACAGACATCTGAAAGTCGTTTAAATTCTCAATTTTAAAGTATACGCATGCACGACGAAACTCCATTTATACGGACGACGCAATTTTGACAACAAACCCGGAGTCTCTATAGTACTTACGGTGAAAAGAGCTCGTAATGACCCACGGTCGATAAATTGAGAGTAACGGAATGGGTCGAACGTGGGTATCCGACGTGGCATAGTTCTATACTCCAAAAAGTTGGTGTCAAGCTATTTATACGCCCGCGTTATACATGTTGTACGCGCAGATGGTGTGACATTGTACGTGTTTGAACATATTCGCGCGATTTTAATTGACCAAATTGAAACAACGATAGCTATCATAACTTTAAACTGTGTAAAGTGTACAAAATATAAGCTATATTTGAGCAGTGTTTTAAGTAAGAGGCACTTGGTTTGGTAGGTTCTGTGTTTTGTTTTCTTTATGAAGTGTAGAAAAAAAGAAGGATTAATACTTTAGTTTTTTGCTGTTTAGGAATTGACTATTTGTCATAAATATAGATTTTAAATGTCTTGAATAATATGTGTAGAGCAATGAAGCAAACTTATTAAATAACTATTTCAGTTTGTTGATCATAAGAATATATCGAAAAGATATCTGCTTAGAAAAGTTGGTATATTAAGGGAATAGTACTACAAAATATTACAGGAAATTGTCACCAATACAAAAAGTTGATTCAAACATGTATTATGTTACAATTTACTGATAGGAATTCTTCATATGTCGTTTAATATTTCATATGGTGTACTTGAAGTTGATAGTAAACACGTGTGCACTTCAATATGTCTATATCTGTATATTGCATGAAATCGACTTTACCAGAATTAAATTGGTAGGGACCCAAGTATGACATTCAATATAGAAATACATTACACTTTTTTCTGATTATTCACGCATTTAATTTCAGTGTGTGACACTTTGCGTGTGAAAATGTCTGAAATTTCAATTAACGTCCTGATTCTTCAAATTACATTTAAACACATTGTCTTATTGATACCTTTAGAGGCAGGATTGGTCAAAGTATGTTTAATCTTGAATTCTAGAAAGAATAAATTATTACGAGTACACGTTTAGGTATATGTCTTGTTAAACTGTGCAAATGGCACATTTAAAAACCACTCTGTTTGTTGAATTGTTATTGAAGTACACATTATCATAATGTCCCAAAAATAAAACTTTGAACTTAACTTCTATGAATACGTGTTTACCACATTGCCTTCCGTATCGGCGTATGATATTACATTTATCATTGTTTAAGGTGCATACCAATGTGTAACTTAATTCCATGTCATTGTCAATGTCTGATTGAGGTAAAAGATAAATCAAGACTGGCTAGCTTTGTTTTATACTAGGGTTCAAAATAAGACTTTTATGCTCAAAAACATGCGAGTTAACTTTACAAAAATGTGAATTTTGTTCAAAACTCGCATACTTAAGCAATTGGATATTAGCAAATTGTCGTTTGACGAGTTTTATTCGTCCGTTTAAATGCACATTCGCTAAATCATGATATATTATTTCACCATGTTGAACATAACTTAATTAGTCTGTGGATCCCACTTATTGTCATCAATATTTTATCTGACAATGTTTTCCCCACAAAGTCCAGTGTGTAATAGACAATTCATTTGCTAATTGATGTATGACTTTACCGTTTTCGCTATAGCCTTTAAGCTCAACTCAGCAAACAATGCTGATGGCGAGCTTCTAGTATATCGTGCTGTCCGTCGTCCGTCGTCTGTTAGTTCGTGCGGAACGTGCTTTACCTTTTCTGCTTACGATTTCTCCTAGCCTGATTTTAATGAAACTTCAATAAACGAACGAGACCAAGAGGTGTTATATTTTGCGTATAACATGATATTTAAACCATGAAGTAGCAAAGACTGCAGTAAGGCAATTAAAATGTAACAAAATAATTGTTTGTTCAATGTTAGTTGTGCAATACATATTGCAACGCATTTACATGTGTCAGTTTTATTAATAGCGTTGTAGGGTCGCGATCATGAGTACGTTAAATAGCCTTTTAATTGCAGATTTCAAATTCACCATACCCAAAAAGATCTGTATTTCTTGAAATGATCAATGTATCTCCATTATAAATGTTAAAATTAAATATGATGTGAGACATACATCGTGTAAATACATCAGTAAACGAATCTAGCCAAGGATACTGTGTTTTATAATTCTGTAATTCAGCCTCGGTTTGGGATAAAAGGAAAGGATTTCGGTATCATAAAAGCATGCTCTTTTTGATTCTGCATTGGTATTTTGAATTTAACTAAATATATTGCAAACACAATCAAACCAACATTTAGTGCGTCGTGACTGTTCCGTTATCTGGTTATCAGTGTTTAAACGGGTTCTGGCGAGTACCACTGTCAGAATATATGATATCTCTAGGATATCTGTCAGGAC